>NW_011889278.1:659806-668504 GCF_000151845.1 Pteropus vampyrus | reverse complement strand
TGTAATATAGAGAGATAGTGTTGGTTGTAATAACTAGGGATGGCTTAATGGAGATATGAGATCTGATATTGACCTTGAAAGTTGGGTAGGTTTGGATGGCTGGAGAAATAATAGAATATTCCAAAAGTTATGATTGATTAAACTATCTTTTTCAGAGATAGATGAATGACATGGTAAACATTTAGAATTTAGGATGTTAGTGCCAGATGGAACCTGTAAAATATTTAGTTCAACCATTTGATATTGTAGATAAGGAAAGAGGCCAATAGAATATGAACAACTAGCCCAACATCATACTACTGGTCATCTGCAAAGCTACTGAAAAAAAAGGTGATAGCTGCCATAATTATTCATAAGCAAGAAATGGAGATAATTTTCGGGTTATGAATGAGTACTCATTAAGAATATTATTAAAACTTTAAAGAATTATATTCAAGAAAACACTACCTACAAAATCAACCTTTTGAAGAATACAGGCTGTGATGATTAAGAACAAATAAGACATGTTATAGAAGTGAAGGATACAGAGGGAAATGTCAAGCATTTGAACAAAAATTAATGTATGCCCAGGGGCTATTCAAACCACTGAATGATAAACACAATACAGGCTTTACAGAGACTATGTAAATGAAGGAGCAGAGCTGAGAGTAATCAAGGGTGAGCAAGAAGCATATGCAAGATATAAAACATTCGGGACAGAAGAGGCTGGAAAAGATTACAGAATAAATTTACAGAGCACATAAAAGCTCAGGCAAATCAAAGGTGGAAAATGAAGGGAAGGTTGCACAAGAGGATTGATAATGAGATGTGTTTCAAGTACATGAAAACAAGATGTTTGTACAGAAGGCAAGAGTCTCTCACAGGTGGCAAAGGTATTTATTGAGAATAGGTAGGATTTCTGAACAAGATAATTAAATGACTCAGTTTTCCTACGTATAATAGGAGTGGACATATACCTCTAGAAGGAAAAAATGAGAGAAATTAGGCTAATATTAGCATAGCTAGAAAAGAAATGGATTGAGAATTTTGGTGACTTATTTAAGGTTGAATAAGCATGATTGCTGTAGGAAAATCTAACAAACTTCATAATATTGATTAAGTTGTTGAACTTCTCAGGATATCAGTTTTTTTTTAAGTGTAAATTGATAGGTTGGACAATTAAGGGAGTTTTACTCCATGTATGGCTCATGGAGCAGTAGGTCTGTGTACTATTTGTTACCAGTCTGTGACAAAATAAGTAGAAAATTTGAGAATGTTTGGGTACTTTTATAGCAATTTGACATTGCTGTAACATCAAAGCATATATTTTATATTTTACAAAGTATTGGTCTGTAGCAACTTTAAAAGTTATGCTTACATATTTTCAGTGATTCAGACTTCTCTGTGCTATGGCTAGGTCTAAATCATCCTTGGATTTACTTGTTAGAGCTGCCATAACAAAATACCACAAATGGGATTACTTAAATATGGGAATTTATTTCCTCACAGTTCTGGAGGCTGAAAGTCCAAGATTGAGGTGTTGGCAGGTTTAGTTTCTCCTGAGGCCTTTCTCCATGGATTGCAAATGGCTGCCTTCTTGGTCTTTCTTTTGTGCATATACATCACTCTGGTCTCCCTTTGTGTCCTAATCTCCTCTTCCTATAAGGACACTATAGGATAGGTCTCAAATAATGGCCTTTTAAAAAAAACTTAATGACCTCTTTAAAGGCCCTATCTCCAAATACAGACAAGGACCGAGATATCGGGAGTTAAGTCTCCAACACATGAATTTGAATGACTAAATCTAGCCCATAACAATGCCAGAGTAAACTTGTTTTATCAGAGCATCATTTTATAACAACCTAACCAATTGATGGATATTTTGGGGTTTTGTTTGTTTGTTTTGCCAAATGACAACAAATATAAGAGTTATGATATATTTCCATTTGATTTTAGTTTGTGGTTTTTTTTTTTTTTCTGCAACGTCCTTATTCCAAATAAATCAAGATCAAAATAAATAAATTTCAGCTATTCACATCTCAGAAGTATTTGGATGAGCAAGTTGCAGCCACTATAACAGATTATTTAACTTCCATTTCTGAACTATCATTAAAAATAAAAATCAAATCACACTAAACTCTCAAAAACTTAATAGAGACATAAAGTAATCTGTATTCAAAGTTTTACTTATGTACAACTAAAAAATTTTGATGCATTTGATTTTTTCTCTGGCTCCCATCATATAGAAGTTTACTCTGTTTACTATTATTCAAAGTCCCTGTATGCTGTCATATTTTCTTTAATTTAAATCAGTCATTGGGCACATTACAGATTAATCCCTTAGGTTAAATTTTTAGAATTATGTTTATTGGGTCAATAAATGGAGAATTTCTAAAGTTCTTTTTCTCTACTACCAATTGCCCTACTATTAGGAGTATAACTTTCCCTCTTCACTAGGTGTGTGTGAGAATATCTCCTTTTCTGTGTTCTTATCACAATTTATAATTATTATTAAACAAATTTCTTTGTAAATTTAAAAGATAAAATGTGATACATTATTTTATTTTGTATATATCTTATAACTAAAAAAATTGCACCATTTTTCAAGTTTATTGGACAGTTGTATAAATTAGTCTGTGAATTCATTCACAGTTAAACATTAAGTTTAGTATGATGTACTTTCAAAGGACATATCTCACTATAATAATGTTGCCTTGTAATCAGAAGTGAATGTAGATTCAAAGTACTGTAAAGCTTTATAAAACTTGTTTTAATTCTTTCTTTTCTCTCCTGAACTTTCCCTTCTTTCCATTAATCTACTCTGTTAAATAACTTCTTAGCGTTTGCCCGTGGTGATTCCAGAATGCAAAGTGTGTTGAGGAACTCATAACAAAGTTCAATATCCACTCTGTTTTCAATACAGATCCATAAGGAAACAAACCTAAGTGCATCAGAAAGAGTAGAAATTGAACATGAAACTTTTACTTCGCTCAGCTCTTACCTGTACTGTGCAGATGATGTCTCTGCATTAACATTTTTGCTCATCAAGAAATGTACATGGAGGCCCAGAAGCTCTCAAGAGCAAGGCTGAGATGTGACTTGGTTTTCTTTGGCCTTTTATACATTTTGCCTGTGTAGTAATAAATAATTCAGTTTACCTTGAACAGTCTATCTTGTGCATGATTTTATGTCTAACAGATGGACTGAGACAGCCTTTTCTTATATTTTCAAGCCCTCAGGAAGTGCTCTGGGGGCCTACATGTAAACTCCTACCCTCCTGAAAAGCCAACATTGAATCTTTGTTACATAAAGGAGGGCCGAATTCCTGAAAACATTTTTCATTACTTGAATAAACTACTTTCTCATGCACAACCAGGAGAAATTTGTGCAAAGTGTAGTGGGGTGAAAGGTAAAAAGTTTGGCAGAACTAAGAGGGAGAAAAAGAAAGCAGTTGGAGCCTAATTATGGCTTTTCCTCTTTAAAGTATATTAAATTTTGTACTTGAAAGAACTTAACATACTGCAGTTCTCTTTGATTCTATTGAGGTTTAAGTTTTATGAACATGGATCTAGAGTTGCCTTTATTCTGGATCACAGCTTTTATCCCAAAGACATGGACTTTTTGGTGTCTTTACACGTTGCTGTGCCAGAACACCATTGTCACCAAGCACAGAGTATTTCTATTCTAGTATTCTACTCTAGTAGTCTAGTATTTCTGCTCTTTTCTCAATCATGGAGGGACTATTTTAGGCCTCACAAAAACTGGCCTTGAATATATATAACATTCACCTTGGGCCAAGAACTCATGGATAAATGAAGCCTGTCTTTGCGCAGCTTCCTCCTCTCTGGTACTTAAGTCCTACAAATTCCAGAAATTTTAACAATATTGAGCTCTGACTTCTGATTCCTTAGTTGAGGGGGGCACCATGTTCTCCCTGGACCACATTTTGTATTTTATTTTTGTTCTAGCAAAAATAAACAGACTTGTCCATTCACTCTTGCCATTTCTGTTAGAAATATATCCACATCTCAAGGCACAGTAAAAAGCTGCCAATTTCATTATGCCTTACCTAATTATGTCAGCCAGGAGAGATTAGCCCTCCCTCTGTATTTATTTTGTGTCATTCTTATCATGTGAGTGACATATAATTTGGCATGGCAATTTTTTGTGCATGTATCTAAACTCTTTTAGTTTATAACTTTCTTATGAAAAAAGGTTTTTTGTATTTTTTTTTAAATCAGTGTCTATCCTAGGATTTGCCCATGATAGGTATTAAAAATATTTTCTGAACAAATTATATAAGTAAATAATGTGTTGCTTGGATGACAGAATTCAATTATAGCAAAGCCAGTAATATATCTTTAGTTATGTGTAAAGTTTATTTGGGGCTACATTGACTTTTCACATCATTTTCATCTAGGGTGGCAAGGAAACCATTATCCATTAGCACCCTAGCCGTACCAATGACTATCTCAATTGTATTTGTGATTTTCATGTGATATCTAGCCTGAAAGACAGTCTCCATCACATTTCATGCCTCAATATGACTACCTGCCTGATTGTCTTCTTGTTGCATGGCAACTGGCAGAAAGCAAAACTCTCTGTTCTCTGCTTTGACTAGATTTTGTTATCTCAAAAGTTTTATATCAGAAATTCCTGGGTTATCTTTTGTTGGGAGTGGTGTAAAGAAAGATTATGATGTGGTATAGAAAGGGCAGAATATGAAGTCAAAATTTTTATATTTGTACTCCATCCTTGCTAAGAACCAAGTAAGTCACTTTAGCTCTGTTTTTATCTATAAAATGAGATTTACAGATTCTTTCTAAGAATTAAATAGGAGATAAGCAATGTTAAATCTAACTTGTGAAGCCTGTTCAAATATAATTAATTGTCATTATTATTATGAATTGTCTTTATGGGAAAAATAAAAATCACTGAAATAAAATTATTTTTTTAATTTAAATGTCAGAATTATTTGTATATACTTCTTATTTAATAACAGTATATAAACACAGGGTAACATGCTTTCCTAACTGGAGATAAAGAAAAAAGGTGAAATCATAGAGAAAAACTAGAAACTTACTTAAATAGTGAAAAGCACAACTCTAATTCCCAAAATAATAAATCATTTCTAGTTTATTTTTCAACTGTTTCAGCAAGAGGTTTTTTGCCTATAATTCTCCTGCTTTTTACATGTCATTTCTCTTAAGTGGATTAAGATAACTTTATTATCCCTGTATTCTTTGTACACTTACTGATGTTGCTCGAAGTTGGAAAAATGTCAGGATTCTAAGTTTTGTATTCTAGCACATCCTGAACAAGCAACAATACATTTTCCATATAAAATATTGCTGTTTGAGTATCGAGTTGTGGTTAGAGATTTTGAAGCTTATAAAGTCATGCGTTTTAGCATAGAAACTAATACCTCGGTAGATATATAATTATAAACTGCCAAGAAAATGAATTCTCATTTTCTGTGGTCCTCGAGGTCACTATGATATTTTCTCAACGTTACTCCCACAATGTTCCTGTTCCTTGAACTTTGGTCATGCTATTACACATTTACTATATCTACATTTTGTTTTTGCTCATGCTGTTCCTTTAGCCTGAAATATTTTCCCCTTACTTTTCCACCTACACAAACCAAACTCATCTTTCAAGCCTGAATGGCAATGTTTATAGAATCTTTCCTACTGTAATTAATGTTTGGGAACATGGGCAACAGAATCTCATTGTCTGAGTTCAAATTCTGAATTTGCCATTTATTTTATTTGTGAGTTTGGGCAATTTACTCTCTGTTGGTCTTAGTTTTGTTGTGAGTAAAATGAAGGTATTTATAGCATCTATCTCATAGAATATATTTAAAGATTAAATGTGATAATACATATAAGGCACTTCCAATGCCTAGACAATAAAACACTCATTAACTGCTATTCACTCTCCAATTCAAAGCAATAATTGTTTTCTCTGTATACTCATCTCATTTTCTTCTATTTTTGTTATGGCCTTATTTTATTCTGCTTTACGTTAGAGTGATATTATGTCACAAATTCCTTGTGGTTGAGATTATGTGTAATTTATTCCCTTGTGTTCTCCCAGTAGCTAACATAATGCTTTGCACATAGGTGATATTTAATGAAAGCTTTTTAAAAAAGGAAATAGTAAATAAAACTTGGAGATGACACCTTGGATAACATGTTGATTTTAACTAAATTGCTACAATTAGCTTGGCCTCATAATCTTAGCAAAAAAGGAGCAAAGGAACAATTAGAGAAATTCAATTTTTCCTACTTTCAAGTTCTCTTAGGCAACTTTGGCTTGAGACATATCAATCCTCTGTATTTGTATCAAACTATAAACTCAACAATGTAAACTGGATCTTGAGTTAATACTCTTGAGTGTTTATTAAATATACCTGAGTGAAGACATAGTTTTTCCATTAGGCATGGTAGACAGTTACTGTTACAATTGTTCCTACATTAAAAGCACATGCTCAAAGACTTCTCCTTCTGGTCTGAAGGAATACTAGGGATAGTATTTACCACCCTACCTTAAATAACTAGAAAACAGGAAAATATATGAAAAACAATTTTCACATTTTGGAAAACAAGCAACATAGATCAGGATACTGGAAGGAAATAAAACAAATGAGGTGAGCACTGTGATTGCCCCAATTTACTAAAGAGAATTTTCAGTCCAAAGTATTGGAAAGTAGAACCCCAATAGAATCTAGCAGCTTTGCTGACTTAAAGAGTCAGAGTTTGGAGTTTGTAGAAGACAAGGTGACTAGAATTTGGGGGCCAGAAAGGAGACACAGAGAGGCATTGAAAAGTGACTTCCATTAGGTTTTGGATGAGTACTGATCTGTACATGCATTAGAGGAAACTACCTAAATTTAGGAGGAAAACAATGGAAAGAAGTTGTTAGTTAAAAGCCAGAACTCACACAGAACTGGGGATAGTTTTTATTCTAAATAGCCAGAATAGAAAAATCTTATAATACATAGTTTGTCACATGTAGTCCTCAAGGTATTTCCTCAGTAGTGGAGCCACAAAAACTGCTCTGGATTCATTTTAACAAAACTTGAAAGCAAACCTAAAAATGATCAAAGTGATTTTAAGTAGCTTAAATGAATCCCAGAACAAAGGCCAACAATATTTAAATACAGCAAAATCTAGTACCAATCGACACAAAAGTCACAGTGCCAAGCACTCAACAACAAATTATCAGACATTTAAAGAAACAGGAAAATACTCTGAATGACCAAGAGATTAAAAAGTCTCATAATTGACAGAGATGATAGAATAATAGATAAAAACTTAAAAAAAAAAAGATCATAAATATCACCCATATGTTTAAGGCATAGAGAAAAATCTTGTAATGCTGAGGAGAAAAATGGAAGATACATAAAAGGTCCAAATGAAACTTCTAGTGATAAAAAAATATATAACATTCGAAACAAAAAACAAAGCACTGAATGAGATTAACAGCATACTAGACGCTGCAGAAGAGAAGAATAGTAAACTTGGAAACAGCCAAAAAAAAAAAACCCATCAAAAAAAAAACCCCAAAACAACCAACCAAACAAAGTGAAGCATAGAGAGAGAAAAGAGATTGAAAAAGAGAAGTACAAGAGCATTAGTAAGTTGTGGGACAATATAGAGGGTCCTATTGAATATTTAATTAGATTATCAGAAAGCATAGAAAGAGAATAGAGGACAGAAAAAACATTTGAAAAAATGATGGCAAAAATTTATTCAAATGTGTTGAAAATTCTACACCCACAAATCAAGTGATATTACTGAGACCCAAACAGAAAGAAACATGAATTAAACCACGCCGAGGTACATCATACTCAAATTTTTGTAAACCAATGATAAAGAGAAAAATTTTAAAGCAGCCAGAGAGAA
Source organism: Pteropus vampyrus (assembly GCF_000151845.1). NCBI lineage: Eukaryota > Metazoa > Chordata > Mammalia > Chiroptera > Pteropodidae > Pteropus > Pteropus vampyrus. Next base: position 660,615 of record NW_011889278.1, on the reverse strand, counting down.
AGGTACATTACATATAGATCAGCAATGATAAAAATGACATTAGATTTTTTTTAAGTAACCAAGCATGCCAAAAGATAATGAGGCATCATCTTTAAAGTACTGAAAGAAAAAACGTAGACATAAAAATTCTACGCCCAGCAAAAAGAACTTTGAAAAATGAAGTAAAATACTTTCCTAGATGAACAATAGCTGAAAAGATCAATTGCCAGCAGATATGCACAGGAGAAAGCTTTGAGATAAGTTTTTTAGACAGAAGGAAAATGATGCTATATGGAAATTTGGATCCATACCAAAGAATGAAGGGCACTTGAAATAGTTAATATGAGGGTAAATATAAAAGCCTTTTCCCTCATTGCTTTAAAGCTTGTTAGAAGATAATTGACTTTAAAGCAAAAGTAATAATAATGGGGTTATAACACATGTAGAGATAAAATGTATGACTGTAGCACCGCGAAGGAAGGAAGTGGGATAATGTAAGTATATTGTTCCAAAGTTTTTACACTGGGTATAATGTATGATAATATTTAAAGATAGACTCTAATAAGTTCAGAACACATTTGTAACCCCTAACAAATAACCATAGCAAACCATTAAAGAAATCTAAACAAAGAAATATAACTAATAAGAAAGCAATGGAAATAAAAAAGAAAAATAAAGAAATCCTCAATCCCAAGGAAGGCAGAAAAAAGAAAAAATAGAACAAAGAACATGTGGGATGAAGACAAAATAACGGCAACATGGTAGATTTAAACTCAATTATATTGATAATCACATTACATATAAATGGTCTAAACATACCAATGAAAAAG
>NW_011889278.1:655896-659756 GCF_000151845.1 Pteropus vampyrus | reverse complement strand
ATGGCAAAAATTTATTCAAATGTGTTGAAAATTCTACACCCACAAATCAAGTGATATTACTGAGACCCAAACAGAAAGAAACATGAATTAAACCACGCCGAGGTACATCATACTCAAATTTTTGTAAACCAATGATAAAGAGAAAAATTTTAAAGCAGGCAGAGAGAAAGGTACATTACATATAGATCAGCAATGATAAAAATGACATTAGATTTTTTTTAAGTAACCAAGCATGCCAAAAGATAATGAGGCATCATCTTTAAAGTACTGAAAGAAAAAACGTAGACATAAAAATTCTACGCCCAGCAAAAAGAACTTTGAAAAATGAAGTAAAATACTTTCCTAGATGAACAATAGCTGAAAAGATCAATTGCCAGCAGATATGCACAGGAGAAAGCTTTGAGATAAGTTTTTTAGACAGAAGGAAAATGATGCTATATGGAAATTTGGATCCATACCAAAGAATGAAGGGCACTTGAAATAGTTAATATGAGGGTAAATATAAAAGCCTTTTCCCTCATTGCTTTAAAGCTTGTTAGAAGATAATTGACTTTAAAGCAAAAGTAATAATAATGGGGTTATAACACATGTAGAGATAAAATGTATGACTGTAGCACCGCGAAGGAAGGAAGTGGGATAATGTAAGTATATTGTTCCAAAGTTTTTACACTGGGTATAATGTATGATAATATTTAAAGATAGACTCTAATAAGTTCAGAACACATTTGTAACCCCTAACAAATAACCATAGCAAACCATTAAAGAAATCTAAACAAAGAAATATAACAAATAAGAAAGCAATGGAAATAAAAAAGAAAAATAAAGAAATCCTCAATCCCAAGGAAGGCAGAAAAAAGAAAAAATAGAACAAAGAACATGTGGGATGAAGACAAAATAACGGCAACATGGTAGATTTAAACTCAATTATATTGATAATCACATTACATATAAATGGTCTAAACATACCAATGAAAAAGCATGGATTGCCATTTAAAAGTATGATTCTTCTATATGTTGTCTAAGTGGTACCCCATTTTAAATATATAGACCCGTATAAGATCAAAGTAAAAAAATGGTAAAAGATATACTACAAAACACTAATCAAATGGAAGTTATACTTACTACATTTATATCAGATTTCGGAGCAAAGAGTATTACTAAAAGCTAAAGAGAGAAATTGTATATGCACGCAATCACAAAGTTTAAAAACACATAAAACAAAAACTGACAGAACTGAAAGGAGAAATGGACATATGTACAATTATTATTAAAGATTTCAGCATTTCTCTTTCAGTAGTTAACAAGTACAAAGAAAATCTGTAAAGACAGAAAAATTGAACAATACTTTCAATTAACTTGACCTAATTGACATTTACATAACACTCTCCTCAGAAAGATCAGAAGACATATTTTTTTTCAAGTGCATATGTAATATTTACCAAGAAGGAAAATATTCTAGGCCATAAAGCAAGTATCAAAAAAGGCAAGAATTAAAATCACATAAAATATGTTTTCTTATTAAAATAAATAAATTAGAAATAAATAACAGATATCTAGAAAATCCCAAATACTCTAAAATTAAATAATGCTCTTCTAAAGAACTCCTGGATCAAAGATGGACTTGCTGGAGAAATTAGAAAGTATTTAAACAGTAAAAATAAAAAACATGACATCAAAATTAGCAATCTGTGGCTAAGCACTGCTTAGAAAGAAAAATTTATAGCATTTATTGATTATATTATAAAACAAAAAGATCCCAAACCATAATCTAGATGATGCTGAAATAATTAGGTTACCATATGCAACAACAGCAGCAACAACAACAACAACAACAACAACAAAGAAGAAAGAATATGGACCTTTAAACTATATACAATTTTGTATAAATAAAAATTAACTCAAAACTGATCAAGAATCTAAATGTAAGAGTTAAAAATATAAAACTTTTTAAAAATAAGATAAAAATATTTGTGACCTTGTATTAGGCAAAGATTTCTTAAATTGAACATAAAAAGTAGGAACTATAAAAAAAAAACACTAGATAAATTGAGATTTATCAAAATTATATACTTTGGCTATTCAAAAGACTTATGAAAAAGTGTCCGGGCACTAGCTGGGAGAAAATATTTTTAAAACATATCTGATAAAGGTTTATGTTCAGAATATATAAAGAACTCTTACAACTCCATAATAAAAAAAGTTCATTAAAATACAATGAGACCAAAATATGTGCATTCATAGATGTCCAATAAGCATATAAAAGGTTGCTAATATGATGAAACAATAAGAAAATGAAAATAAAAACCGAAACTAGATATCTCTGCATACCTACCAGAATGACTTTAACCCAAAATACAGATAATGGCAAGTGTTGATCAGGAAGTGTAACAACCTCATAGACAGTTGGTGAGAATGAAAAATTATACAGCTACTTTGGAAAATAGTATAGTGGTGTCTTATAAAGTTAAACATACACTTACCATATGACCCAGCAATTCTACTCCTAGATTTTTTTACCCCAAAGAAATAAAAACATACATCCCTTCAAAACGCTGGACTGAAATATTCATAGCAACTTTATTCATAATAGTTTTAAACTGGAAATAAATCATATTTCCATCAATAGGCCAATGTATAAACAAATTGTGATATAACCATAGAATTAATGCTACTCATTAATAAAATAAACTAACACATGCAACATGGATGAAGTTCAAAAGCATTTTGCCAGATGAAAGAGGTCAGTCATAAAGGAACACATACTATATAAATCTATTTATATGAACATTTCAAAAAGGCAAAACCAGTGGTACAAATTGTATCTATTTACTACAAAAGGGTCAAGTGTGGGTAGAGTGAAAGAAATAATCTATCATGATAGTGGTCATGGTGTACTTTTGCCAAACCTCATTGAAGTGTATATTTCAAATTGATGAGTTATACTGTATACAAATTATGCCTCAATAAAACTGATGAAAAATCAGCCACCCATACTGGGGTAATTTTTTCAGGAAGCAAAAAATAATCTCTTAGTTATTTACCCTTTCTTACTTTTCACTGACATTAACGCTGATGTTACATCATACTCATCATGTTTGTTGAAATCTAACATTCACTAAAAGCGAAGAGGTTGCCACTAATAAACAGAAACACTCTTTGGGAGGACGGTATAAGATTCTTTTGGTAGAATGAAGTGACAGGAAAAGTAAATAATAATCAGTCATAATCTAATTAATTGCTAAGTGGTAGAACGCAATATGAAAAACTCCATGGAGATGAGGATAGCTCCTTTGGTTAAAAGTGCTTTAATGCCTCTTGAATCCCAGGTGTGGAAAGAAAGAAGAAGCAGGAAAAAAAATTCACAGCAAAGCTGTCAGACATAGTGGGTCTTTGGCTCTCAGAAAGAAAGGTCACTGCTGCCTTTTTCAAAATGCTAACAGTAATCTTTCTTAGGCAGTAGCAGTGGTTCTATTATCAGCTGAGCAAACTGCATTGTCGGTGATTGACAAGGTTTCCACCTCCAGATTTCCACCTCCATAACTGTGCTTAACAATGTGGGGCTTGCAATCTCCTGCTCAATATGAGAATTCAATGGGGCTTAGGAAGGCAGAAACCCAGCATGGGCTCCTTGTGCATGTACTTCTTCTCACTGTACTCTCCTGTGGAATGTTCTGCTTAGCAAGTCAAGCTGTTGAAGGAAGCAAGAACTTTGGAAGCAGAAAATACTGTTGGCATAGCCCAAACACTTCCCATTGCCTATTTGTGACAATCTGCTAGAAGTCCAGTGTCAGTACGTAATGACATTTTCACCAGAAAGTGAGTAGGAAGAGATAGGTTGAAAGTCCATTTTAAAAGAAAAG
>NW_011889278.1:651247-655846 GCF_000151845.1 Pteropus vampyrus | reverse complement strand
CACAGCAAAGCTGTCAGACATAGTGGGTCTTTGGCTCTCAGAAAGAAAGGTCACTGCTGCCTTTTTCAAAATGCTAACAGTAATCTTTCTTAGGCAGTAGCAGTGGTTCTATTATCAGCTGAGCAAACTGCATTGTCGGTGATTGACAAGGTTTCCACCTCCAGATTTCCACCTCCATAACTGTGCTTAACAATGTGGGGCTTGCAATCTCCTGCTCAATATGAGAATTCAATGGGGCTTAGGAAGGCAGAAACCCAGCATGGGCTCCTTGTGCATGTACTTCTTCTCACTGTACTCTCCTGTGGAATGTTCTGCTTAACAAGTCAAGCTGTTGAAGGAAGCAAGAACTTTGGAAGCAGAAAATACTGTTGGCATAGCCCAAACACTTCCCATTGCCTATTTGTGACAATCTGCTAGAAGTCCAGTGTCAGTACGTAATGACATTTTCACCAGAAAGTGAGTAGGAAGAGATAGGTCGAAAGTCCATTTTAAAAGAAAAGTGAGAAATCAGCATGGTCCTGTCAGTTGGTAATGGGATTATTTAGGGGATTTCACCTAGAAGTCATGAGCTCATATTCTGTAAAACATGGACCAGTCAGGTTTGTGGGTGTGTGGCTCAGAAAGGCACGTGTTTAGTTTAATGCTCTGCTGTTGCCATCTTGAAATTATTGGTAGTTTTATCTGTGAACTTCTGTTTGATAAGTAAAACCCAATAGGACAGTGGAGCACATGTGACATGTGCAATATGTGTATCTGTCATTCCTTTCCACCCCATTCATGTGTAATCTACACAATGCCCCATGAGTACAGAATTCCAGTGGACCCTCAATTCATGGGAGTTCAGTGAGACAAAGTGAATACAACGTAAGCAAACATATTATGTATAAGACGAGGTAAGTGAGTCCATAGATAGTCTTGAGAGTTTGAGAGGCCATGTTTTCTATTTGAACCAGAATTTGCTTCAAATGTAGCAAGTAGGTAATGACATTCTTTAAGAATAACCAAAAAATCTTATCATATGCTTTCTTAATTGTACAAATACCTTCCTATCGCAATCATTTCTGCTGAAAACGATGATTTAGAAGGAAAAAGGAAAGATAAGGCTTAATTCTTTTTTTCTTTTAATCATTCATTTTTCATCATTAAACTGAAGATAGAGCAAATTTTTAGAATCTGTACATTTCAAATAGTGAAATGAAAACAGTTGAGTTAGTTTTGTTCATTATTTCCAGTGTTTTGGTAAGAATGAAATACATATGCATGTATGAGTTACAAAATACAAATTATATAATTTTGGTGATTTTGTATACGAGTTAAATGTTCTTATATTTGCATTTAAAACTAACAGTGAATGATATAAAGACAAATGGTAAAACTTATTCTAATAACTAACAATTTTAATTTTTCTTTACTTAGAATGATCATAAATAGCAAAGAAAAAAATACCGTGATGGATAAAGAGGCTGTAGAACAAAAGAAAAAGCTTTGTATTTCAGTACCTTTAGTGGTACTTTTTTCCTGCTTTTTGAACAGGGATCCTGCATTTTTATTTTAAACTGGGCTCCGACTATATAATTTTCAGGGCCCTGATATCAATATTAGGTGCTCTCCCAAGTGAAATCCATTAGTGCTATTTTACATGTCAAATATCAACTATCAAAGGTGGCTATGCACTTTATTAATTTTGTACCTCTAACTACTCAGCCTTCTAACGTAGGCTGAGCAATTAAGTAGACTTTTTCCATCTTGAGTAAGGCTGTGCATCAAGCAATCCATCAGACAATTATAAAATATCTACTAGGTCTATGGCCATGCCACCTTGAACAAGCCTAATGTCTGATCTCGGAAGCTAAGCAGGGTCAAGCCCAGTTAGTACTTGGATGGGAGACCACCTACGAAGACTGGGTGCTGTAGGCATTAAAAAAAAAAAAAAAGTATCTACTATATGCCATTTACTCATTATAAAATCTTTATAACTTAATTGTCGGAACAGATATTTACATAGCAAAGTGGTACATGCTATCTAAAATAGACATAAAATCACACAGGTAAGGGTGATGTAATTGCTGGCTAAACACTTGTGGATGACAGACTTGACTTTACCAAGATGGCATCGTTTCAGCACAGCTGAAAATAGAATTTTTGCAGGTAGTTGGCAGATTGATGAGAGGACATTCCAGGCCAAGGGATATTTTATTCTCATAACTAAATTCACCATAATGCATTCTGCTTTTGAGTTTTAGAATTTGTTGTTTGCATTCTTTTTTTAGAGTTTTCTGTATAAAATAAGGCTAATTATTGTGTTCGTGGCAATGTATATGTATATTTCTTTTAAAATTTTGTTTCCTCTTTTCCCTTATAAGGATACAGGGTGATATTTTTGAAAATAAAATGTTTTTATGCCATTATCTTCTCCTTATGGTTTTGGAAAAGTGATTTTTATTTTGAAAAATAACCTGGAACATTTGACCTCTTTTTTACTGTCACCAGTGAAGGAAGATATATAAAAGTTGTGGTGTTGGTAGTAGGGAGAAAAAAAATCAATCGTGAGTTATGGAGAAATTCACCAAGGACATGGCTCCACCAGTAACATCAGCAGCAAAATGATGGGATTAGGGTTATAACTCAAGATCCAGGATGCTTTTGAAATTTGAGGTATGATAACATTCCAGTGTATTAAGTAGAAGCAATATCCTATAGGAATCAAAGATGTTCGTGATAATTGCAAGTCTTTCTCAGCCCTAACAGTAATGAGGACACTGTTACTATTTCGACTAAAAGGGCAAGATAGGTACTGGTCATGCAGAGCAACATAATTTTGTATTCTGTGCCATCTCTCTATTCCTGTGATAGCAGGAGAGTGGGGGGGAATCAAAGAAGGAATTATAGGAAATGAGATGGAGAAATCTATCAAGGGTACAGAATAGCTGAAGGGCAGTAATATGGATAGCAGTTACAGGCTCTGATTTTCCACTGCTCCTTCTCTATCAACTCAAATGACTATGTGCCTAGCCCTCCCTTCTCATCTGAGAAAGATGTACTGGCCACAGAGTGGGAATCAATGCTCATAACTGAAGAATGGGAAATGAAAGTCTGCCTGGAACTGTGGTGGCTAAAGGTTATGGTTAAACTATGTTTATTTGTAAACACACCCATGTTGGAGATAAATGTACATGCTTTGAAAGATGGTTTTCCACCAGAGATAAATGTCTTGTGGACACTCCCATCCTGACACTCTCTGAAGAGGCTTTTATAAATGATGTTCTCTTACTTCCATTTGTTTGGCTTTTAGCAATAGGAAGCCAAGAAAAGGCCCAACTTCAGTGTTGAGGGCTGTGGGGAAGAGTAGCAAAAATACCTGCAGGTGTGGAAGGCTGTTCAATGACCCCGGTGTGCAGAAGGCCATGAAGAAATTATGAGATTAGAGAAACGAGAGAGTGATAGCAGCTACTTTTCAGCAGCTTTCTCCTGTTGCCTTGAGAATCATTTAGAGCCTGAGAAAATAGTGCAAAGTAAAGAAAGGGCTAGAAATGATAGTTGTCCAACCTAGGAAGAAAAGAGATATTCGAGTTTGCCCCAAAATGTTCAGAAGTGGAATGGCTGAACAAGTCATGTTAGGAGAATAGCAGAACACACTTTTTCTACTTTGCATTTTCCTAGGGAAATAATAGGTATACCTAAACATTGAGAACATCTTAGGTAATTTACAAGGAGCATTAGTAAAGCCAGGAAAACTTGCAAGCCAAACTAAACACCTCCAAGTTTTAAGAGTGGGCAGAGAATACAATTAAATAGCGAATGAAGATTAATGGCTTCTTTAAAAAGGATTAAAGCAGCTTTGAAATTGCATCAGGCTAACAGGCCTTTATATGGCCTCTTTTAACTTTCTGTTGAACTGCCAATGAAGACAGAAAGACAAAAACTCGTAACACCAACAAAACTGAAAATTTCAACCTATTTCCATAATTTTGGTAAATGTGATTGTTGGAGGTGGAGGTGTAATTAAAAGTGAACTTAATAAATTTCTTTTTCCATCTTTATTGAGGTATAATTGACATATCTAACATTGTGTAAGTTGAAGGTATATAATGTGATGATTTGATACATGTACATTGTGAAATGATTATCATAATAAGGCTAGTTAATACATTCATCACCTCAAATTATTTCCATTTTTTTTTTGTTGTTGTTGTTATTGTGAGTACATTTAGACCTACTTTCTTAGTATCTTTGTGAACTGTTGGTGGAAATGTAAACTGGTACAGCCACTATGGAAAACAGTAAGGACGTTTCTCAAGAAATTAAAAACAGAACTACCATATGGTCCAGCAATCCCACTTCTAGGTATCTTTTATCAAAAAGACAAGAGATAACTGTCCTATGCTGGCCATTGGTTTCTTCAGTGGTGAAAGCTGCTGGGGTTGTCTGCAGAGCAGGTCACTGGGAACCCCAGTTGCTCCTGCTGCTAGGTAGCTGATACTGGCAGTTCCTGTTCTTTTGCCTAGTTTGTTCCTACCCGTCTCTATACATCTCAGCTTTGCCAGCCTCTCGTGGAGTGGAAATGGAAGTGAGTACTTCCTGCAGTGGCTTGAAAGTCTT
>NW_011889278.1:640469-651197 GCF_000151845.1 Pteropus vampyrus | reverse complement strand
GCAAAGTAAAGAAAGGGCTAGAAATGATAGTTGTCCAACCTAGGAAGAAAAGAGATATTCGAGTTTGCCCCAAAATGTTCAGAAGTGGAATGGCTGAACAAGTCATGTTAGGAGAATAGCAGAACACACTTTTTCTACTTTGCATTTTCCTAGGGAAATAATAGGTATACCTAAACATTGAGAACATCTTAGGTAATTTACAAGGAGCATTAGTAAAGCCAGGAAAACTTGCAAGCCAAACTAAACACCTCCAAGTTTTAAGAGTGGGCAGAGAATACAATTAAATAGCGAATGAAGATTAATGGCTTCTTTAAAAAGGATTAAAGCAGCTTTGAAATTGCATCAGGCTAACAGGCCTTTATATGGCCTCTTTTAACTTTCTGTTGAACTGCCAATGAAGACAGAAAGACAAAAACTCGTAACACCAACAAAACTGAAAATTTCAACCTATTTCCATAATTTTGGTAAATGTGATTGTTGGAGGTGGAGGTGTAATTAAAAGTGAACTTAATAAATTTCTTTTTCCATCTTTATTGAGGTATAATTGACATATCTAACATTGTGTAAGTTGAAGGTATATAATGTGATGATTTGATACATGTACATTGTGAAATGATTATCATAATAAGGCTAGTTAATACATTCATCACCTCAAATTATTTCCATTTTTTTTTTGTTGTTGTTGTTATTGTGAGTACATTTAGACCTACTTTCTTAGTATCTTTGTGAACTGTTGGTGGAAATGTAAACTGGTACAGCCACTATGGAAAACAGTAAGGACGTTTCTCAAGAAATTAAAAACAGAACTACCATATGGTCCAGCAATCCCACTTCTAGGTATCTTTTATCAAAAAGACAAGAGATAACTGTCCTATGCTGGCCATTGGTTTCTTCAGTGGTGAAAGCTGCTGGGGTTGTCTGCAGAGCAGGTCACTGGGAACCCCAGTTGCTCCTGCTGCTAGGTAGCTGATACTGGCAGTTCCTGTTCTTTTGCCTAGTTTGTTCCTACCCGTCTCTATACATCTCAGCTTTGCCAGCCTCTCGTGGAGTGGAAATGGAAGTGAGTACTTCCTGCAGTGGCTTGAAAGTCTTGGGAATCTGGTGACTTACCCTGCTGTCCCTTTCCTGGTGAAAAACACGTTTCCTAGCTATGGGTTCCTTCTTGGTACTGAGCAGAGCTGGCCAGAGGGATGGGATGAGTCAGGAGATATGAAACTGCCTTCCTTCTCTTTTTGTTTGGTTATTCTTAGATTTTTTGTTCCACTGTGTTGCTGAAATTTCTTAAGTGGACTACTGAGCTCTCCCTGAGCTTTTTTGTTTATAGATGGCTATCTTAATTGTTGATTTTGGCGAGGAGGTATGGAGGCTTGGGATATCCTTCTTCACCATCTTGGTGTCCTTGGGTGAACATTTCAAGAGCCCAAACCTCTGAGATATTCTTTCATCTATCTTTGACTAGTCTAGGTTCAGAAATGCTGTGTTTTCACCAAACAAATAAATGCAACTTACTACTTTAGAGTTGCTGCTGTTTTAAGTAACTAGAGTTTTATTATCCTTTTTCCCTCACTTCCTATCTCAAACTTTTCTCCTGTACCAATTTAGGGACCACACTCTGAAAACATCCAAACAAACAATTTAACAGGAGGGAGGAAGGAGAGAGTGACTCACAATATAGAATGGCATCCTGGAATGGGTAGTCAGCAAGGGCCATAGTAGGAAATGTGATGAAGAGGATACCTGGTAGTATTTCATCTTTTATAATGTCTAGGGGATAGGATGGGAGAGTTGAAGATCTCACATTAGTCCACAAGAGTCACAATTGGTAGGAGAAGGAATTTCATTGAACTATATAGATTTGGTATGTACCACTTGACATGTTACATTCGATACCTTCCTTTTACTGGGGAAAGGTATTTAGAATACTAGTTATTGCTCCTGTATTCTTTCACTGGAAAGAGCTAGAAAAAAAAATGTGTGCATGCGTTTGTGTGTGCATGTACACACACATGCATGCATATGTAAGAAGTCATGAGTTTTATACTAATACTTCAACTGCAGTCCTACAGGTTTCCTCATTGCCTTCTTTCATTCCATATTGATATCTCTCTTATGGGAACTGGGATTCTCAGCAACATCAATATATTTATTTGTTCAATCCTATAATATACTTAAAATTATTTCAGGATTTTTACATCTATTCTACTGAAAAAAACCTACTAATAATAGTTCACTATGTATGTGCAGTTTTTATTTTCTTTAGACTAAGAGTATTTATTCAAATTACATTGTTCAAAAGTATTTTGGTTTATTGTTTTATCCCCTTCATTTGAAATACAGATATGTTTGTTTCTCCTATTCTTGTTCATTTAAATTTATTTTTTTTGCATATATAGAACACTAATATAATTTCAAGTATTAAAAGTGTATACTCCTTCCCTTATCCCTCCCACATGTCCCTCCCACTTGCATAGATAATCAAGTTCATTAGTATCTCATTCAGACTTAACGTATTTCTATTTGTAAAAATGAGCAAATACATATATGATTTCTATTCAAAAGGTCGCATACTATATATAGTCTTCTGCACTTTTTTTTGCTTCACATTATATCATGGAAATTATTTCACACCCATTGGGGCAGATATACCTCTAAAAGGTAGAGTGAATGTCAATATTGGATTTGTAACAGAAAAAAAAGCAACAGCCATGAATAATAATATTCTAAAGCCATAATCTCCCAGACTAAAATTAAGGAGACATAAACATATAAGTGAGGTCACAATGTGTTTTAAAAGGAAAAAAATTCATCAACAATGATCAACATAAAGACTTAAGCTATAAAACTTATAAAATTCAAGAAAAATTCCCATAGTTATCCAGGCAGATATTAAAAAGTCATCTTTATGAGAAGAAAATAAAGTTGGCTCAGCATCTTTCAGTGCCAGAAGATAATGAAGCAATGTCTAAAGATTTTGGAAGGAATGTGGGACCAAAAATTGCTATACTCAACCAAGATGTCATCTTCTAGCAAGGCACCAGAGAGAGATCTTCAAATGTACAAGAACTCAAGGACTACAGCATATATGAAATGCCTTGAATTTATTACTTTTTAACAAAATCAAGCCAACTGCGAGAGTAATCAAAACAAGGAACACAGGAATTTGGAAGATATATGAAAAAAGTGATAGTGATTATTGAACCTATTTAAATATAGAACTGAAGCCAAACAAGTTTGGAATTATTGGTATGCAATGAAATTTAACTGTTACAAATGTTGAAAGAAATCTACATCATGTAAAATAGAATATTAGTATAAATATATTCTCACAAAAGTCCCATTGTGATAATTTTCTTATCTTTGAAAAAGTAAGTCAGTTGATTCTGGTTCACTTTTAAAGTAATAAAAGAAATGGAAGTATAAAGGTGAAATCTAAAACCAGAAGATATGCTTTCTAAGTTTTAGGGAAAGAGAGTAAGAGGAAAAAAGATATATATTACAGATCAAATAATAAAGTTAAAAGAAACAGAAATAAAATAGTAGATTACCAACAACTAGAAAAATAAAAATGTCAAATTAAGCCAAGCATGTCATTGCAGTAATTAATGGGATAAGAATATTTTATTTTATCAACCAAATGTTTTGCTATGAGAAAATATCAAATTAGAAAGATTGTTATCTCATGTCTCTCATCATATAGCAACATATATAGAAATTACAAAATGAATAGCAACAAAAATATCCTAACCAGTTTGTAATTTATAGAATCCCCTCTGTTTAATTAATTTTGGGTAATTAAAAAAGTTAAGTAAAAGAGTTAAATAAAAAAAGAAAATTACAAACTAATAAGGAAATAATGATAAATATAACTTTCAAGACCTATGGCATGTGGGCAAAGCTTTGATTAGAGAAAAATGCAAAGCTTTTAATATTCATCTTGCTGAGCAAAAGGAATGATAAAATAAGTGAATTACATTCCACATGAGAAACTAGAAAATGACCAACAAATTAAACCAAAGGAAAGCGGAAGGAAGGAAATAATCAAGATAAAAGCAGAAAATAATTAAAAAAGAGGAAAAACTCAATATCAAAATTGATAATCCATGAAAAAACTCTTCAGGGGAAAAGTCAATAAAATAGATAATCCATTAGCTAGCTCAATAAAGAAAACCACAGCAAGCACATTATACTAAATCAAAAGGAAATTGGAGAAATAACCAGAGATGCAGAAAAAAATAAATTATATAACTTTATTAAGATACATTTGGGATCCTGGAATGGATGACTTTCTGGGAAAATAGAAATTGCCAAATTATAAAATGGGGAAACTTAAAAAGGTCAGCGACCATGGAAAAAATACTGATAGAATTATAAAACAACATTTCTTCCCAAACACCATTGGGCCTAGAACATTTAACAAATAAATTCTTTCAAACTGATTAAAATTATTATTCTTGGGAGGCTAGAAAGAGACAGACTTTAAGTTAAATATTAAAGGATAGAAAGGGCAATTTCCAAATAAAGACAAAGAGCTTGAATGTTTGAGGTGTCACTGAGGGACAATGACTGGATCAAGTCTCCACACTTAGAGTCTTATTATTAACTACATAAACAATGAAGTGAATATTAACACATGAATGTATGTAGTTTAGGATTCCTGGGAAGCTCCACATCTATTATTCATCGGACACTGGCCAGATCTTGGGATGGGCAACTCTCTTCAGTTGCAGACTCTCGCTAAGGACACTCAGCTGAGAGCTGTCAGCTGCTGCTCTTTTCAGCAACTGAAAAGAAATGCTTGAATCCCAAAGTGGAGAGGACTAGACAGCACTCCACAGCACCCAGTGCAGTCCACACCTTTCATTGCTTGGGTCCACTTTTTTTTTTTTTTTTTGGCTAAACCTTCTGGGAGAAGCTCTTCCAGGAATCTGGTGGATCTCTTTTCTTGATGTAACAAGAGGCCAGTTAGTGTGATGAACTACAGCCTTTACATTGTCACCAATATTCATTGTCTCCCTTTTCTACTATCTATTCTAGAATCATCAGACCTCAGCAGTCTTGGTGGTAGACTTGGTGGGGTGAATCAAACCCTCTTTCCTCATGGGTCTGAGTCCCTGGTGACTACCTTCTCAAGCTGTGACTGCAGAACTTATCCATTTTCCATCAAAATTAGGGAGTGGGATACCAAGAAACATATAGATCCCATTTCCCCCAAATTTCTCCTTGTCCCTATTGTGTAACAGAAGCCCTACCTCCTCATCATCATTTATGTCAATTACTTTTGACAGAATGATGCTTATTCCTTTATCTGCCTTCTTATGCACAAGAAGCTTGAAGCAAATAGATGACAGCCATAGTTTAAAATATAATGGAATTTTTGCTGTGTCCACTGGTGGACATATTCCTCCCCTGGCAGCCAAAACTTCTAAACATGCAGATCCCAGCACTGCAGGCACTAGATGCACGAATTCCTTGAGTTAGTCACTTGAATTAATGGTGTTTTACTATTAGCGACATGCAACAATTGTTGATTTAGAGCAATGGTTTTCAACTGAGGGTGATTTTGTCTCCTTAAGGGACATATGGCTATGTTTGGAAAAATTTTGCTTGTCATAGCTCGAAGAGGGAAATACTACCTGCATCTAGTGGATATAGACAGGAATGCTACTAAACATCCTACAAATACAAAGGGCAGCCCCTGAAACAAAGACTAATGTACTTAAAACTACCAATCTTGCTGAGGTTGATTTAGAGTATATATTGTATCTTGGAGGATGGTGGGCCATCTTTGCAAGGTATCATCAAGCTGGCACTTTATCGTGACTTCCACTGGTTATTATAGGCAGAAACTTCTGGGTATGAATGAACTGGATGAATCCTATGATCTTATACCCACTATCAAAACCCATTTTTGGTAAAATGGATTCCTTGACCCCATGTAAAATTATTCAGGATCTTGTATAGCAGATCAAACACACTGCAAGTCCATAATGGTGTGTTGACTGAGATCCTCTAAGGAAAGAAGTTTGGCCATGAACTCATGCCAAATTTGGGTTAGTTCTGGTCAAAGATAAATCACTGTATATTTTTGAGTTAACAGGATTTAATGAAGTCAATTTACTGCCAAAGGGCTGATTGGACTCTACGACTGGACTCACTTTTGATTTTTGTAACTGGCAGATTGGAGTTTCAGCAAGGGAGGTAACTCGATCATTCTTGTTGAACTGACATCACGGCACTAGGGAAGAAAATAGCAAGGACTGGCTAATGTGAGCTGGCCGAGTCAATCTATTTAGTTATTTTTGCCTTTTCTGTAGTAGATGCTCTTTGGAGGCCTACAAAAATCTTTTGTGATACAAAAATTTTCACGTTTCATTTCCTCATTTAGGTCCATGCAGATGCCTCTTTCCAGATCTCCTTGTGCCCCATCTTCAAGATTTTCTCCTTCCAGGTTCCTGATGAACCAGCTCAGCCATTCACCAGTGTCCAAGTATACATATATGTTCTGTCCTTGGGCCACTTCTCTTTTCCCACAAATTAAGTGGCTGATTGCACTGTCCAAAGCCCTGCCCATTAAATAGATTCCTCATTACAACTGATTTTCAGCATCATCCACGAATGGGGCTATAACATAGATGTCTCTTTTCAGTTTGCACCCACATGCTAAGCCAAGCAGTCCTTGTTCCAAGCTGGGACTTTTTACTCCTCCTTAGCTGACAAGAGGTGCCACTTTAATAGTAATGGGTGACAGGGGAACTAATCATTTGCTTGTGCAGGTACTTTTGCCATTTGGCCCTGCTCATGCCCTAATCTAGATATACCACTTGCATCTTACAATGGATAAACTGTTGGGCTCACCTGACTTTGTGTCTTGGTGAATTTCATGAAACCTTGATCATGATCCACAGTTCTGGTCAACTTCCTTATCATCCACACTAGATTTCTTTTGTTGTACAGATTGAATGACACTTTTGTTGGTTGACTATTGATCTTGCCCCCAATCTTAATATTTTCATGCTATTTCAGCCATGTTAATGATTACTGAATGGAATTATCTAATAAAGGTAGATGACTACAAATATAGTCCCAGTGATAGAGTGACTATATCGATACAGACGTGCCATTCCCAGCCTTAGGCATTTGGCTCACCTTCGGAGCTGATGTTTTCTTTATTCTATTCTCATATTTAAATCTTGTCCTGCTCTTCTAGTCTAGCTTAATCATCTAGCCTATTGCTGTCTTTCGGAATTCTGTGTTGTATTTGACATTTTTCTTTCCCTGTTAGACTTTTCGTTAGTCCTTCTGTTTTAAATTCTATATATTTGATTTTTAAGTTTAAGGCCAGAAGGTCCTTTTTTTACCCTAGAGTCTTACAATAGCTTTGATTTGCTATTTCACAGGATTTTTCTCTTGACTTCACAACATTATTGTTAAAAATTATTTTCTTTCTTCTTTTTCCCACTTTTTTATGTTATCCAATTTTCTTTTGATATATTCTGAAGAAAAAAAACATGAGTTTTTTTTTTGTTTGTTTCTGGTTACAAGTAAAGCTAACTTGTAGCTTGACGAGTTGTTCCATTGACTAAAATTAAAATGTCTTGCTGAGAGAGAGTCCTCCAAAATATAGCTTAGTGCTAGAGGACATGATGGGTATAGTGTTATGTACAGTTCATTCATTCATCTAGAAAATTTTAAATGAGTGACTACATATGAGATACTGGAGAATTTTAGGAAGTATTTGTATTAGGGGTCACCAAGACCACCACTAGATTCAGTGATTTGCTAGAAGGACTCACAGGACTCAGAAGTTATTATTTGAAGAGTTATGATTTATTGTAGTGAAAGGAGACAGAGGAAAACCTGCAAAATAAAAAAGCACATGGGGTGAAGTCCAGAAGAAACAGTGCAACAAGGATGATATGTATTTGTATACAGCACAATACAGTATTCAGCTACTATATTTTATATATTATATTATATATTATAGGCAGGAACCATTTTAAGCATTTGGTCAACAAAGTTTGTTGAGATCGCAATATCAGGATTGTACACTGCATAGTTTAATGGCCTAACAGAGAGTAATTCCTAGAAAGTTCTTTCTGAATAATATCTGAATAATATCTGAATAATATCTGAATAATTTCTGAATAATATTGTGTAGTAGATATAAACTGAAAATGAGATTCTAAAGTTATTGGCGTATTATTAGAGTCCCATTCAGTTGTCAACGATTGGTCCTGCTTATTATCATAACGTATGATGAGAATGTATTCTATTGTGATACTACTGCTCAGGTTTGCAGGTTTCTATCCAAAATTACCGGGTTCCAAAAGTGAAGGCAATCTTGGCAAACATATATTCACTCTTTTGGTCTAATTGTGCTAAGAGACAAAATTATTCTCTTGTTCTAAGCTTCTCTCAAGGAAGCAGTGTGTAATGTTATATTTTGTCATTACATGACCAATTTTTTTTTCATTTTGTTACTTTCAGCTATTATTTCTCTTTCTTTCAATTTGTCTTTGATGTTAACGCAAACTGTTCCACCTTTGGAGGGATGTCAGATTTAGCTATGATGCTCACCCAGGCTGCCAATGGCAACATGAGTCTAGCAAGTGCTTCCTCTCTAGTCCCTTTCTATTCATCTAGGGCACAGAGATATAGAACTAGTGAGCTATCTCAGCCACTGAGCAATATAGTTGCAGTCACTGGCAATTTCTCAAAGAACCACATATTGTATATTCTATGTGTGTGAAATTTCTAGATTAGGTAAACTCATAGAGATGGTAAGTAGATTGGTGGTTGACTAGGGTTGAGGAGGTTAGAGGATAATGGTGAGTGACTGCTAATACACGTAAGGTTTCTTTCTGGAGTGATGAAAATGTTCTAAAATTGCTTGTGGTGATTCGTTGTTGTTGCTTGTGCTTTTGATGTTACATCTAAGAAACCATTGCTTAATTCAAGGTCATGAAGATTTATGCTTGGTTCCCCCCCACCCCCCCTAAGAATTTTATTCTTTTAGCTCCTACATTTAAATCGTTGATTCTATTGAGTTAACTGTTATGTATGGTAAAATGCAGGGGTCCAACTTTTTTTCTCTTGCATGTGGATATGCAGTTGTCTCAGCACCATTTTCTTGGAAAGATTTTTCTTCCCCATTTGTTTGTGCTGGCACATTTGTTGAAAATCAGTTTACCGTAACATCAATTTGAGGAATAATACCATCCTAACAACATTGAATCTTCCAATTCGTGAACATAAAATGTCTTTCCATTTATTAGGTCTTCTTAAATCTTTCTTAACAATGTTTTTTCAGTTTTCAGAGTATAAGTTTTATACTACTTTTGTTGAATCAGTGGTTATCTTTTTTGTTGTTTTCATAAAAAATTATTTTTGTGATTGTTTTCTACTGTTTCTTGTCCTATTTCATTAATTCCCTGTCTTACCTTTATTAATTCTTCTCTATTATTTTTTTTAGGTTTACTTTTTATTTCCTTTGCAAACTTCTTGTGTTGATAAATTAACTAAGATAACATTTAATTTTCATTTCTTACTAATATGTGATATTGAGGCTACAAATATTCTGCTCAGTATGACTTTAGCTCTATCCCATAAATTTTGAAACTGTTCCCATTGTCATTAAGTACTATGTGTTTCATAATTCACAACATAGCTTATTCTCACATATTCATGGAAATTTTTATTTCAATACCAATCTTTTCGTAGTGGTTCTCAAGTCTATTTATTTCTTTCTCATACTGTTCTAATCTTTCCATATATTTTCTTTTTTCCATTTATTTCTTTTATCTACCTATATATTTACAATCACTTTCCCATTATTATTATTTTTTATTTCAAGTACTCGAGAGTACTTATTTTTCTGCTTTCTGTTTCAGCTGATGTTTGCTCATGCTGTTTACTTGGTAGTTTGTAATTTTTTATTGATTACTATTCTGAAAGTGGGGTAACTATTCTGGAAGACTCTCATGAGCCCTGAGATGTAAAACGTTTTCTCCAGAGACAGCCAGTTTTGCTTTTGTCAGGACTACAGGCATTCCAATGGCCCTGGACAACATGTTATGTTAAATACAGGAAGAAGAACTGTAAAATACAGCTTGTGTTTTATAGAGCAGATGAGTATTGTAAATTCAGGTTCCATAACCAATCTGGGAATAGGCTTTGGGTTTCGATTACTCCCGAATGATTTTCCTTTATTCAATTTCTAAAATAAGTGGACAGTTTTTTTTCTTCCTCTTTAAGCTAGTGATCAGGGAAAAATTTTGTATCTCTCCCCTTAAATAATACTTAAAGACTGGATATAATTTGTAGACATGACTCTTTTCATTTGAGAAAGAAAGACACTGAAGCAATAAAGGTGTTATCAAATTCTTAGATATCTTTATCTCCCTTTTCCTCAGGAATTTCAAAGTCATACTTTTGAAAACCAGGTTTATTATTTTTTTCCCTTCAAATCAGTTCTTCTTCCTGTATTTCCTACTCCATTTAAGATCCTCACAGTCTTCTTAGCTCTTGAATTAGCAAGTTGGAATCATCAGTTTTCTTGTCACAATATACCATCACTTCTCTCTTTAAAGATCTCCTTTATTACTGCACTCATCTCTAATTCCATTATCATCACCCCAGTTTACATCCTCATAATTTCTTACCTGGGTTATTGTAATATCTTCCTAAGTAACCATTCTGCATTCACATTTTCCCTCAGATTATCTTACA
>NW_011889278.1:602009-640419 GCF_000151845.1 Pteropus vampyrus | reverse complement strand
CTTTCTGTTTCAGCTGATGTTTGCTCATGCTGTTTACTTGGTAGTTTGTAATTTTTTATTGATTACTATTCTGAAAGTGGGGTAACTATTCTGGAAGACTCTCATGAGCCCTGAGATGTAAAACGTTTTCTCCAGAGACAGCCAGTTTTGCTTTTGTCAGGACTACAGGCATTCCAATGGCCCTGGACAACATGTTATGTTAAATACAGGAAGAAGAACTGTAAAATACAGCTTGTGTTTTATAGAGCAGATGAGTATTGTAAATTCAGGCTCCATAACCAATCTGGGAATAGGCTTTGGGTTTCGATTACTCCCGAATGATTTTCCTTTATTCAATTTCTAAAATAAGTGGACAGTTTTTTTTCTTCCTCTTTAAGCTAGTGATCAGGGAAAAATTTTGTATCTCTCCCCTTAAATAATACTTAAAGACTGGATATAATTTGTAGACATGACTCTTTTCATTTGAGAAAGAAAGACACTGAAGCAATAAAGGTGTTATCAAATTCTTAGATATCTTTACCTCCCTTTTCCTCAGGAATTTCAAAGTCATACTTTTGAAAACCAGGTTTATTATTTTTTTCCCTTCAAATCAGTTCTTCTTCCTGTATTTCCTACTCCATTTAAGATCCTCACAGTCTTCTTAGCTCTTGAATTAGCAAGTTGGAATCATCAGTTTTCTTGCCACAATATACCATCACTTCTCTCTTTAAAGATCTCCTTTATTACTGCACTCATCTCTAATTCCATTATCATCACCCCAGTTTACATCCTCATAATTTCTTACCTGGGTTATTGTAATATCTTCCTAAGTAACCATTCTGCATTCACATTTTCCCTCAGATTATCTTACAGTGTTATTTAAGGCAGAGATATGATCATGTCATTAGCTTACTTCAAAAAATAAAAAATTTTGGCAGTTCCTCATTGCCTAAAGATTGAAGTGTACACACATTTTATTTTTCTAACTTTTTCCTTTTCTGTTGTACACTAAATTTCTTATATTACAGTCAAGCCATCCTATTGGATTTTCCCAGGATACTCCATACATAATTATATCTCTTTGTTTTTTCTGTGCCAGGATTACCTCCTCCAGTCTATGGGTTATGGGCCAAAGCAAGTGCATTGACTCTATATGTTTTCCCTGGCACATAATTAGAACTAATCACTTTCTTCTTTATTTTTCCACTCACTTTTTGTATGCCTTTATTTGAGCAGTAACTTTTTATAGTATAAAGTTTTACATGCCTATTTTTCCCTTTTGGCTGTGAACTCCTGCAGAGTAGAGGCTTTTTTCATTCATCTTCATCATTTCTCTGCCTACCTAGCATGTTGCTTAGAACACAACACATGCTCAATAAGTGTTTTTAATAAATTAATGAAATAATGAAGCTATCGGATTATGTCAAAATAACAATAGAAAAATGTTTTCAATTTTAGATAATATGTATCTGTTCATCTAGTACCTGCTGTACAGACCAACAATTCAGTGGGGGACCTAATTCTAAATAATACCTGCTGCTGTGGAAGCAAAATTAGATTCTTTGAACCTTGTTATCCTCTTACTTAAAATGTACCTAGAAATTCCTGGCTCTCAATTGCTATAGAACCAGATAATCAACATATTATTCATTTTAAACTAATATTGGTAGAAATTTTTAAAATTGCTTTTTATGTCTTCTTATTCCAATTATGACACATATTCATAAAAGTAAACTTAGAACACATAGACACACAAAGAAAAAATCATATGTAATATCACTATCACTCTGTGAGGTAATATTTTGGGATGTATTTATATAATGTCTGATAACTAAAATGAAGCCAGAGGATGTTTTTGTATTCTTGCTTTCAAAAGTAATATATATTAAAAAAACTATTATTGCGAAGGCATTCAGCTATAATACATTTTATAGTAGAAATAATATGTTTATAATACATAATATTTATAATATTATAAACATATAATATTGTGTTTAAAGCACAAGGTTTCAAGTCAAACTCTTCTAAGCAGTAAAAAATCTATTTTCTCTCATTATTGATAAAGGTCAAATGATGACTCTGGTTGGCTTTCACCCTGTAAGAGTGGACGGACGGAGGGTCATCTTTTCTGAGTCATACGGGGGGAAGGATAGCTAGATTAAGAAAATCAAGAACTTATCTCAAAGGGAAAGGGGAATGAGATGATATTGACATTGGGCAACCTGCAATGTTAATCACAGTAACTATAGATTTTCCTCCTCCTCAAATAAGAATTACAGCCTATTCCATTTAAAATCATTCAGTTCCTTGGTTTTGAAATTTAGATATTTTTTCTTTGAATTTTTCAATATTACACATAGCACAGCTGTGAACAATCTTATGGCTAAATCATTGTGACATCCATGTTTATATGTACAATTTCAAGGTCAAATTGTGCTACATGTTAAAACTTTGATATACATTGAGGTATTGCCCATGGGAAAGTCATACCATTCCTACGAGCAGCATATGATAATGACTGTTTCTTTTACCTTTAACAGAATTGGGTATTTTAAAAAGAACATTTTTGCCAGGATTTTAAAAAATTGTATTAAGGAAATCAATGCTTCTGCAGAACCTACTTAAGCTAGTGTGAATTGTTTCACAAGCCGGCTTAGGCTCCCAGTGCTTCTTTGATATTATTGATGTTAAGTTTCTATTTGTTTTCCTAATTCAGTATATTTTCATTCTACTTCTTCTTCTTTTTTTTTTTTACCTATTTTGCATATGTGTCCTTAGGCATGATCAAGAGCTGTATAGTGAAAAAAGAAAGGCAAAAAACAAAACAAAATGAAACAAATTACACATGAGTACATTTTGAAAAAGCTGAA
Source organism: Pteropus vampyrus (assembly GCF_000151845.1). NCBI lineage: Eukaryota > Metazoa > Chordata > Mammalia > Chiroptera > Pteropodidae > Pteropus > Pteropus vampyrus. Next base: position 637,570 of record NW_011889278.1, on the reverse strand, counting down.
GAAATCTGAGAATGGATAAATTTTATTATAATGACCTAATCTTTTTTTTTTCTAATTTTCAAAATATCTTTCTCCTATAAAGGATAATTAGATGTAAACCAAGTATATATCTTGCTTTGTGTATATGTGTGTATGTCATTAAGTGTGTGTGTGTGTGTGTATGTTTTAAAGTTTCCATTATTTAAAATAGGGTTATGGTACCCAGGCTAGAGATTGAGTTCATGTGACACCAAGTGCTTTTTTACCATTTGCAAAAATTAAGATATTTATTAGGTGTCCCAGTGGTGATGATTTATTTTTATTTCTCTAAGAGGTTACTCTATTTTAGTAATGGGTGATTGTGGGAGTAGGGCCTTGTATCTCTTCTCAGGCCAGTTTTCTAGCTCTGTGTAAATTTATAATGTTTGTAAGCTTTCCTGCCAAGTATTTGATATCATTAAATATAACTGGTCTCTACATTAGCAAGTGTGCATTTTGGTTTCAGTGTATAAGACTTATTGTCATCCATAACATAACACATTCCTGGAAATCACACCTCTAATATAAATGTGTTTAAAAGCACATACATGTTCTTTGCTTAGGTTGTTGCCACATGTATTACTTCATTTTCAGAAAGAAACACAAACAGAATCTGTAACTTTAAAAATGTATTTGTAAGAATTCTATAGTGTATCTTTTTTCTTCCTTTCTTCCTCTCCTTTCTTTCTTCATTTTTGTTGTCTTCTCTCAACTCTCAATGAGACCTCAGGAATCCATTTAGCTTCTCTGCTAAGACCAATTGACTAATAGACTGGGAGGCCCGTGAAAGCCTCAGGTAAATTAATAGCAGAATTGGTGCCTTAGAATCATGCCTGGCTGCTCTTGAAATCCTTGTGAAGCCTGAATTATTTGTATTAAGATAGGCCAGCACTCAGGCCCCTATGAGTCAATTCTTTGTAACAGTTGCCAATATTTTTATACCTGAGAGAGCAGCTTCATTCTTTATTATTGCTCAGGAATCAATACTCCCATTGCCCTCACAAAATGCTATACAAGCATTATTGGCATTTCACTTGGCAGTGAAGGGTATCAACATCAATCTCGCCAACTGCACACTTCGCTAACCCTGCTCCACTTCTCCTGCATCTATTTGTATTCCATCTGGGCTGTCCGTAGCTGCTTGATTTGAATGGGAATCCTTAGCGCTGCCCTGACACATTCTGTGATAAGGAAGTGGAAAGGCATCATTTAGCTACTCACAGAAACAGTCCCTCTCTCCCCACCCCTGCCCATTTTGCGCTTGGAGGTTTTGCAGCAGTTAATAAAACACCATTTCCCACCAGCCTGTGGTTTTTCTAAAATTGCTGTTTCAGAGCTCTTCATTAATAACCAAATGACAGCTTCTAATCCCATCCGCTGAAGTTTCTGTGAATTTTAAAGTAATTTCTGGGGTTTGATAGTGGCTCGGAAGCTAACATATCTTAAAAAATGAAAATTCATACACATGGAGGTAGAACATGCACAAAAGGGCATGGTGGGAACTGCAGCTGCATTTGCTCTGAATACTAAATACTGTGCTGCTCTGGTTGTTGAGTAAACTCAGTAGAAATGCTCTTCACTCCACATGTAAATTCCTCCTTAAACATGCAAGTTTTTGGCAATATCTAAATGGAAATCATTATAAGAGATTCTTTCATATATTGATGCTGGGCATTATCAACATGTAACAGATGTCGTTTGATCAAAAGGGATATCTAGAATATGTAAAGAACTCTTACAACTCAACAATAGAAAGAAAAATGATCCAATTAATAATGGACAATGGCCACAGTGGAATGCTACTTCATACCTTTTGGGATGGCTATTGCCAAAAAATAAATAAATAAAAAAGAACAATTACTGGAGAGGATGTGGATAAACTGAAAATTGGAATCCTTTTGCATTGCTGGTGGGGATGTAAATGATGCAGCTCCTCTAGAAAGTAGTTTGGCAGTTCTTCAAAAAGTCATACATAGAACTACTGTATGATCCAGCAATTCCACCCCTAGATATATACCCCAAATAATTGAAAGCAGGGACTCAAACAGATGCTTGTACACCAGTCTTTTTAGCAGCATTATTCACAATAGCCAAAAGGTGGAAACAACTCACTTGTTGGCAGAGTGACTTTGAGCTACTTATATGATTGCACTAAGCCTCAGTCTATTTGTCTGTCAAATGACAGTGGTGATGATGATGTTGGTGATGGTGATGGTAATGGTACTCATAATGGTGATAATAATGATATGATGATGGTGATGATGACACTTCACAGGATAGTTGTCAAGATTAAGATACAATATGAATAAAGCGATTAAGTGAGAATATGTAAAACTGCAATATACCATAATTCTTTATTTTAAATTTTGTCAGAATATTTGTATGCTTTATATCAAGGAGATATGTTAAAGAGGCTAGTATTTGCCTCAAAGGACAAATAAATATTTGAAAATTACATATTTTGTGTTTGTAGTCATGCATATATGTGAGCCTAGATTATGAATTTTGTCAATAATATTCAATTTCAGGATTACATTAGCTTCAATGGAGTTGGCATAGCAAACTATTAATTCTTTCCCAAGAGAGAAAGAGTTGATTTTTGTTTGCATCACTTGCAACTTCCTGGGGGAGTTCTATTTTCTGAGCCCCTCTTTGCACTGGGCAAAAATGAAAATGGCTTTGGAGAGTTAATTGTTTATTCAGTTTGTTTTTTGGATATCAAAAGGCAAGATTTTTCTCCTGAATTTTTAGATATTGTAGAAGTTTTCTTCATTAGACCTAAATTTTCATAATATTTCCAGTAAAAAATAAATCCCTTATTATTATTATTTTTTTTAAATAGAAAAGGCCCTGGAATAGGAGTCAGGAACCTTTAAATCTAGTTTTAGTTTCATCACATGTTAAACATGTGATTCATTCAAGTTAATTAGCTACTATGCATTAACTTTCTCCTCTGTTGTATGGTTATAAAAAAGACCTACTTCTATTTCATGTAGCCATTGAGGTCAATTAAAATGATATTTGTGAAAATGCTTTATAAATTATAAAGTTTTATATTAATAGAAATTGCCATATTTTATTAAATCTACTATTATCAATCATCAGATGCGTCATTAGTTGTATTTAAATAACAATAGAATGTTGCCAAATAAACAATAATACAATGCCTTGTATGCTGTTTGCTGCATGAATAGGTCATAGCGGTCTCTCTTATCCATTCTAAGAAATATGACAGTACTTCTTGCTTTCAATTGTGTTGTTTAGCAGGAGATTGGCATCTTTTTGCATGTAAATCATTTCCAAAACATAGCAAAATGCCCTGTATTTCCTTGAGTCTAGTAAAGCATTTGATTGTTTTATCGCAAGAAAACACAGAATTGCAGTCATTCCTCTCATGATTAATATTTGTTCTGCTAATTAATATTTGCTCCTCAAATACATGCATTTTTGCTGTCCCCTTGCCTTTCTTCATATGCAATTGTTTCATTTCCGTGTTAAATCACAGTACAATATTTTTGAAGACATTTTAAATGCCAGTTAAACTTAACATGTGACATCCCAGCAATGCACATAAATAAATTAAAGTGGCAAAAATGTGAACATCTATGTCCTAGCTTGTCCATGCGCAGTTGGTGAAAACTCCTTTATGACTGCCACCTGGCAGTCAGCAATTGTAAGACCACTGCTGGTTTAAGGCATGTTAAAATGTGGGGCAAAAGATGTCTCAGGATTGAATATTGCATTTAGGTTATTAGCCACAATATACACTTTTATTCTTAATATAAACTGCAGATAATGTATTATTGGACGCACTTTAGTATTAGGAGTATGAGACTCTTTGAAACTAATCCAGCCTCCTGAGGTCACAAAGAAACCATGAGATGCCTCTTCAGTATTTGTGGACAGTGTAGTGCCTACTTTGAGTCATCTCTTCTCTACACCAAACTCTGTCATTTTACTTTATAATTTTCTTCAGATTTTAATATGGCATGATCTTGAGGTAATTCCTTTTGATCGTTTTTCTTTGAACTACATCTTATTATTCAGATCTCTTTAATGCATTGTATTTGGAATTAAACTTATTACTCCAGTTATTCTTATTAAAATGGTAGAATTGTCTATAATTAATTTATTAAGAAAACAGTGATTTTCTTGAGTGTCTGAGTAAATAAAAATTGAAAATTATAAATAAATTCTGCATGTGTATTTGTAGTGTAGTTTTATTTTTATATGGTAATGAAACTTTCCATTAAACTAGTTATATATTATTTTAAATTTAGTGTATTTTTATTCTTGTAATTTTTATTTTTAATATTTTTAGCTTGTTCGTTCTTTCTCTAACTCTTGTTAGAATGTTAAATGGATAGAATTAGAACCAGGATCTGATTCTGGTAGGTCTCTGTGATGTTAGTTTCCTGGGTATCCTGTAACAAAGTTCCACAAACTATGTGGTTTAAAAAAACCCAGAAATGTATTCTCTTAGAGTTCTGGCTAGAAGTGTGAAATTAAGGTGTTGACTGGGCCGCACTCCCTCTGAAACTGGTAAGGGAAGATCCTTGCTTCTTCCTAGTTTCTGCTAGTTTGCTGGCAATCCTTGGTATTCCTGGTCATGCAGCTGCAGCATGTCAGTCTCTGCCTCCATTGTCACATGTTGTTGTCTCCATGTGTTTCTGTCTTCACATGGGGATTTCCTCCTTCTGTAAAGACAACAGTTGTATTGCATTATGACCCTCCCTAATGACTTTATCTTAACTTTATTATATTTGCAAAATCCCTATTTCCAAATAAAGTCACATATAGTTACTGGTACATAGGACTTTGACATATTTTTTGGGGGGGAAACAATTTAACCCGTAATAGCTGTCAACATTATTATTTTGTGGGTTGACACCAATTCATTGCTACCTAAGTCACTATTAACTGTGTACAATACGTCTACCAGCACTAATCTGATAATATTTCATACATCCAATCCATAGTTTTCCAATATAGAAAAGGATCTAAAAAGAGAACTATCCGACTGTTAGTGGACTAGCTGATCTCTTCATAAGCTTTGTGTGCTCGATTTTCATATTAGACGAGTTCAGTAATCCTCTCAGAGCAAAATGTGAGTGAGGTGTGACAAGCCATTCTTAGACATTTTCTGATGGTCACCCTCTCTTCTAGGTACTTGCTATCTGCTCCTTTAGTAATCCATCCTTGTATCCAGTGGTTTGTTAGCCAAACCTGTCCTTTTCTATTTGAAAGGGGATTGACACTGGCTTCCTTCTGGCTTTCAAATCCCTTTGCCTTTCTCTAAGATTTCTCAGAAAACAAGGTTGGTTTTTGAGCGACTTCATTTATAAGTTCTCTTAGATCCTTGGGTTACAATTATCTAAGTCAAATGACTTGAATTTCATATAAAACAACTTTACTACCCTTGGATTTTGTATTCCTTTATGAATGCTTATTCTATATTTGGCAGAGAAATCAGAAATAAAGATAAGAACTTAGATGTACTTTTTTATTTCTATCAAACTTCAATGCAATACCCTTCGTCTCATGCAGTGGTCCTGGTCCCTCTTTTTTTATCTTCTTATTTGTAAAATGACATTTTAAAAAATTTTATTGTTTTTAGCAGGTGGTAAGTCTAAATCCACTTATTTTGGATTCAACATCCCTGATAACATGGTTTCATGCATATTCACAATTATTTGTGTTTTTACCCCCCATTCTTGGAGTGTTTACTTTCTTCATACATTCCTCCTTGTTTATTTCTTCTAAGAGTATTTGCCATTCTATAATTGGAATTACATCAATAAGAGCTTCCCAACTCTCTTGAGTCCGACTATTCAAGAGTCATTCTTGAATTTACATAAAATGGAACCATGACCTATAATGTTTTTGAAATATGCCTCTTTAAGTGTCTCAGCAAGATATTTAACAGGCTTTGCTCAAGCTTTCTACTACGATCTAAGATGTTAGGAATGCTCTCTTCCAAGACTTATCATTTTTTCATCACCAAATAACTCCACTTCTGATTAGAACTAGGTCTATGGTAGTAGATCTTAAAGTCATTTCTTCTATCATTAAAGAATTGAGATTATCAGGAAGGCTGGATAAGAGCTTCTCAGAATTGTTATTTTTAGACAAATGAGATTTGCTTCCTTTTCCTGAACAAATAAATATTCTCATTATTGCTATATTTTTCTTGCCTCATTGTCAAAGAGGAACGCACTACTAGCCTCTTAACCCAATAAGGTGACCTGCATTATCACAGCAATATCACTTTTTTTTTTCTTATAAGATCTGCACCATGTTTTTAACAAGATTACATCAATACTTTAGGTATTTCTAAATGGAAAAAATGAAGCAGAATGTTTAAATGCAACATTATCTCTCCAGATTTGTCTACATTACTAAGCTTCTAGGTTTCAAGTTCAAACACACATGAAAGAGAAATCCTTCATGCAAAATTATAAATTTCTGAGTCTTTCAAGAATCAGCTCCTTGTCTTTTGTACCACTTAGCCAGATCAAGTATAGAAAAAGCTGTCAGAGGTTATATTTTTAATTAAGCTCTTACTGAAGGGTAGTTTAAATTTGGGGGTGGGAAGGATATCATGGGGTGAGATTCCATTTTTATGGTCTTTAACCTGAGGACAGGCTGTGATCACATTTGCAAAGGGTGGCTAAAACTCTGATAGGAAACCATCATTGTCTGGCCTGAAGACTCAGAGAACATAGATTGGGGAACCACAGCCAGTGGAAAATTAGAGAAGAATCCTAGAAAAGATAAATCTGGAAAAAGGAAGCCTCCAATCAGTATGTAAATTTTGCCTACATCTCTGGATGATTCCAGAACCACTATTGTGTGGGATAATTCAGATAAGAGAAAAATACTTCATTGATTTGAGCTGCTAATCACAAGACAGAGTTGGCAGTTTGAGTTCAACCAAGTTGTCGTTTAAAAAAAATTAGCACTCTTTGAGGATTAAAATAGAGTTCATTTAGCATTGACAGTGTCAAGATACAAGCCCCAAATCACTTGATGTATGAGGAACTAGTAAAATGTCACTCATTATTAAGAGAAAGAACAACTAAGAATAACAACTGCAAGCTGACCTAGAAGTTAGATTAGTAAGAATTTTAAAGCACTTATAGCTATGCTCAAAGAGGTAAAGGAAAATATACTCAGAGTGCATAAAAAGATAAAATATCTTATCGGACAAGTAGAAGTTATAAAAAAAGAACAAAATGTAAATTCTAGACTTGCAGAATAAAATATCTGAAATAGAAACTTCATTTAACTATAAACTGGGCCTCAGAATTAAACTGACAAAAACCAGATTAATGAAAGAAAGCATATATATTTTATCTTATTTTTACATAAGAAAATGAACAACTAAAGAAGAGACCAGAGCAGAAAAGTTTTAAAACTAGACAAGGAAATCATAAATTTGTGGAAAAAAAAAATGACAAGACATAGATGTTTGTACTAGAGGGAGCTGATGGGGGGTGGGGGTGGGGGGAAGTGACTAGGAGATATATTTGTGGGGAGTGGGCACAGCCAAGCTAATAGAAGATCAGGGTTATTTTAATAAATTTCTTTGCACAAATCCATTTCAGCATTGGATCCCAGTATGTGGTGAAAAGGAAGTTCTTTTCTTCCTAGTACAGGGAGGGCACAATTTTTATGGGAAATTTTATGACCTATTTTTGGTAAAAAGGGGAGGTCAGAGAGCCCTTCTTGCATCTACTATTTCTCAAGTCCCTTCATTCTGAAATAATCAATATGCCAAAGTGGCATATTTTGGAGTTCTAAATATTTCATTTACTACCTTATAAAATTTGGAGCTTAGCAAGTTAGGATTCCAAGTATTTAGTCAATTTTACTCCTAGATCAAATGTTGTAATTTATATGTATTTTAATATTCACATAAAATCTTTAGCTATGCTATTTAAACATTTTATAGCTAAATATGTCCACCTTTTTCTTCTTAATTTTCTCTTCTGTGCCAATTCTCAAAGTATTTTATGTGTGCTTTATAATTAAACACAATGATATATGAATATTTTCTCCTTTGAAAATATTAAAAAACCCCACAGAAACACGCATATAGTTTCAGCTCCTCTGAAGACATTCTCAGAACCTGGTCTCTTCCTTCTATTTGAAAGTGATGAGAGTTATGAGTTTAGCCTATCATTCCAAACATATTTCTTATTTTTACAACTACCTACGTTTATCCTATAGAAAATATTTTATGTATTTTAAGCATATGATACTGTATATATTATCTATAATCTACTTTTCACAGTTATCAATATGTATTCAATATCTATCCATAAATAGAGCTAGTTCATACAAGTATATCACCATTACATTATTCAGCCATTTTCCTATGATGAACATCTGGGTTTTTCGCGTGCTTTTGTAAAATTAGCTGCGATACAATAAACCTCTTGTACATGCTTTCTTATATGTGTATATGTGTAAATGTTTCTCTAGGGGCCAAAATAAGGAAATTATTGGGTCATAGGATGTAAATATTTTCATTTTTCATAGATAATACCATATCATTCTTCATAGTGATTGTACCAATAAACCCTCCTACTTGTAGGACACTTTTGACTTACATTTCACCATTACTTAGTATTATTGAGCTTTTAAAGTTTTGTCCATGTAATGGAGGAATTGACTAACTATGGTCCATGGGCCAAATCTGGCCCACTACTGTTTTTTATAAGCATGTAATAAGAATAGTTTAAAATTTTTTGAGTGGTTACATTTTAAATGGTTATATATATACGTACAAAATAACTTCCTTTTTGCTTCTTAACCTAAAATATTTCATATCTGGCCTTTTAACAAGTGTACTAACTCCTGACCTAATGGAGATAAAATGGTATGTCATTACTGTTTTAATTTACATTTCCATGATCACTTAGTAAAACTGAGCACGTTTTTATATATTTATTTGACATATGTATTTGTCTACATACTGTATATTTGCAATTTTTGCCCAAGTTTCTAAATTTTAAACTGATTAAATAAACTCGATATGCGTTCTGAAATCCATTTTGCTAGACAAGGTTGTTTACCTACCCAGCGGTCATCTTACCCACTCATTGTGTTTTGCTTATAGAACTTCAATTTCTCAAGTCTGGGCTGTGATATGCTTCTGGGGATCTCCCCACCAAATCCAAAGGGGACGGGCTGTAAAATTATGATTATTCTGAGTAATTGTGGCAATTGCATTCTCCCTTGCCTGTGATTCATTTTGGATTAAACATGTGGTGAAATGTGTCCAACGAGAAGTGAAAGCCTGCAGGTATTTCTCCCTCATTTAAAAAAGGAATACTGGGAGATATATAAATTTATTAAATTTATTAAAATTTATTAAATATATGTATATTTAATCCATTTGCAGCACCTGTTTGCTCTTTTCTCATATGAATTCTGGGACTGTTGATCATGACAATAGCCAGATTAAATGGACAAGTCAGCATTAAGAGAGTAACAGAATAGCATAAAGAAAGGGTGGATTCTATATTTTTGAACCTCTTATAGTTTAGGCTTTTTGTAGGTAGGTTTTCTGTTACTTGCAGCCAAGTACCCTAACTAATGTACTTAACATTTGGCACTCTTCCATTTGAATTTTAGAGCCATACTGTCATATTCTAGTCACTTGAAATAATTAGAACTCTTTTCTATTTTGCCTCTATAGACTAATTTGAGCTTTAATAACATATGTAAAATGTTGAGTTCTGCCATAAACTCTCTATTATTCAGATCTTCTATTAGTTTTTTAAATAAAATGCTCTCTAGAAAGATTTTGCAATTTTTTATTATTTTGTCACTAAATACTTTGTAGTTCTTGTTGCTATAGGAAGTGGCTTTTATTTTTGTTATTACATTGTACAATTGATTTTTGTTAGTAGAAAATATATTGTAGATATTTTAATATTGATATTGTATAATACTAACTTGCTACATTTCTTCTTTTGATTTTAATCATTTACCTGTGAGTTTCTTGGAGTTGTCTATGAAGCCAGCCACATTACTTGCTAATAATTACAATTTTGTGCTTTTTGTGCTTTCTATTCATTGCCTTTTCATTTTTACATCTTGTATCTATCTTATTGCATTGTTTGAGATAAGTACAGTGTTCAAAAGGTGTGAAAGAGCTCCTTCTTGCATTGTTTGTACTTTGTTTCTGAATTTAATGAGAAATGCTTTAAGTATGTCATCTGTAGTAGGTTCCTTGCTGTAGTTTTAGTGTGAATATGCTTTATAGAAAAGCCTTCCGTTTATTGATTGATTGATTGATTGATTGATTGTATTTTTTACCAAGTTTCCAAGTCTTCCTTTGTACTAATATGAATGGGTGTTGAATGTTATAGAAGAGCATTTTAGCTTCTATTCAGATGACATAGAGTTTTTTTCTCCTTTAATATATATTAATGTAATGAATTACACTGATAAATCTATTAACAATTACTTTATTCCTATAAATAAAACTAGTTTGTCTTGAGTAGATGTATAGCTGCTCCAATGAAATTTTTCATAATTTTATTTGCATATTGTTTATTTTTCACCAAATAATTAGTTCTGTTTAAATAACCCCTTATATTTTCTTACCCTTTCTGCCTTCATTTGTTCTTTGTTACTATTTTCACTCAGATTTCCTTGATTCTTTTTATAAATTATTTAATTGGATGCATAATTCAATTTTAGTCTGTCTATTTTTTTTCTTGTAAAAATGTTTACGGTGATGAGTTTGACTATGAGAACGTTTTGGCTTGGTTATATAATTGTTATTAACTTCCTATAAAAAGTGGTGGGTTAGATTCATTCATTTATTTGTTTACATTTGGCCCTCTGACTCTTCACGTATGTCATCTAATTTAATCCTCAAACAACTCTGTGTATTATCTTAATTTTCTAAGTGAGAGAAAAGACTTTGAAAAGTTAAATGTCTTGCCTGATGTCACTCAGCTTGTGACTGGTGGAACCTCTGGCTTATTTCTGCCTCAGAACCTTAAAAAATAGAAGCATAATCATTTTTTCACAGAAGAAGTGGCTTTTCATCAACTATTCATTTTCTTACTGTGCGTTTGGCTTTGATGGGGTAAAATTTAGGGTAGGAATGAAAAAAAATTAAAAGACTGAATTTTCTATTATTCCTGGAATATTTCATTTTTTGTTATTGATTCTTTGAGCTTTGCTTCTACAGTAGTAGCTATCTATATTTGCTTCATGTAAATGAATTTGATAAGAATATGGATTTTTCATGGAGAAGGTTAACACTTGAAGGCATGAGCTTAAAAAAGTTTCATAGAAAGGATTTATTTCAGAATTTTAGTTGTTGGAGTGAGGAAAATTAAAATTTGCAATCTGCTTTCTTTAACCTTGTTTCAAAATGCTACTTGTTGTGGTAGCATCACTCCACATGAAGATTATAAATGAAAATGACTAGAATATTTCCTGAAAGGGACATTTTTCTAAATCAAAGTTCCTCTTTAATTACTAGAATCTGGAATATTAAAATTGAATTCATGATCTTACTCAGGATTAGAAACTAATTTTTTTCTATAAAACAGAGAAAGAGATGACCATGTGTTTGCTTTTATTGGTCTTGATAGAATAGGCTGATTAAATATTTAGGAATATGATATAACCCCTTTCCTACATACTGAACCACCAAACTGAACTTATTTTAAAATATGTGAGAGAAACATAAAAATGAGACTGTTTTATTGACTCCTTTAATGGTCAACTTATCCACAAATGTTTAAATTACTGGGCTTGTGTTTATGGTAATGAAAATAATAAAAAAAGCCTCTGAGAGGATCTGATAATGTAATTCAGAGAAACCAACAGTGTTTAGTGACCTCACAATTTTCATTAAAGAAAACACTCTCTGGAAACTTTGCAATGTGATTATATTGATTAGGCTTTAGCAACTGATTACAATTTTACTTTATTATTCTCTCAGGTGAGATGCATGATTTTTTTTAATATTGCCTTTGATGTTTACATTATGCTAGGAATTCATTAGAATCCTGACATTGCTACCTTGAATGTCAGGGCCATATATTTTCTGTGTCATTTTTAAGGTAAAAAATGTACTTTTCCAAGTCTTTAATATTTGAGTTGGATGATGAGAAAAAATTTCCCTTTGCCAAGTTATCTGTCATATACAGAACACATTACATATTCATTTCAGTGAAATTAGAGAAGTCATATTGTCTTTCATTTGCTTTGATTTTTTTTCTTTTACTAATTTAATGTTACAAGGAGCAATATTTGTATTATCCATTGTGTCCTGGCGAAGTTTATTAAATAATATTGTGAACAAATGAATTATTTCACTCCAGGCAATAGAACCACCCTAAATTATGACTAGATGTTGATTTTTAACAAGGAATACGTGTTATCAAAATGTAGACTCTTATTTCTTTGACTTTTCTTTTTTCCTGATGGGAGAGTGTAATTAGGAGCTAAAACACTACTTGTTGTTATATTTCAGTGAATGGTTTAATTGAGCCCTACCTCTCTTGGCAGAGCAGAGTTTACAATCTTGGGAGGGAAACCTGTTTGGAAGCAGTCTGGACCTGTGGAGGTTGCTCTTCACTTCCTCAGGGTTGTAATCCAGCTGCCACCCTATTTGTGCTTTTGCTTCACTTCACTCAGCTGAGCATGGCTGCTTTCTTGATCCTTTACATTTCACATCACTGAGCTTGATTGTTCTCGGTCCACAGTTGCTCACTTTGTAGCATTATTCACACTAATATTCTAGCCTTCAAATTCCAGTCAAAATCAATCCCTCAAGATTCACAAATGGCAAATCATTAGAGAGCATGCAAAATATCCAGAGTATCAAAGGCTCACTGAAGCTGTTTCTGCCTTTTGAATCTATAATATCAGAGGATTGACTCCTGAATTTTGGAGGTAGAATGTCCAAATCCTCAATTCAGCAGTCTGATAGATGAATTGTTGTTTCAGTGATAGTACTGGAGAGAGAGGTCCACAAAAAGTTCTGGCATATTGCTCCAGGATAATTTTTACATATTGGCTTATTGAAAAAATAGGCCCATCTCCTGTTAATATTGACAAATCGACAGCCTTTTACTCTTTGCAATATTTTTTGTTTCTCCTTTTCGATAGTCAACCTGAACCCGTCGTTTGTATTAATTAACTTTTCTATGTAACGCAAACTGCTCCCTTGGAGAGTCATGAATAAACTGTTAAAATGCAAGCTGTATCTGTATGTTGCCTGTTCGGTGGAAAAATGGAAGTAAAGAAATCATTCATGGATACCAAATTCATTGCATTTGTGATACTAGTGGATTTATAAGTCCATTTTTCAGGGCTCCAGTGCATCCAGAAAGAGTTTCCATGTGTTCAGTTAGTAGATTCATGAAGTCATAGGGATCCCAGGATGTAAATGGTTCTTCTGCTATATGGGAACTATTTGTTGTGGTTTCATCTACAAAGGCTTACAAGGAAAATTAGTTCTTAAGACTTATTCAAGATGTCTAAAATGTAGACTACCTGCAATGTAGTTCAGGATAGAGAGAATACTGACTATATTAAATCTTCATCTATTCACTCATATATTTATGTTTCTGGTGCTTATTATGTAGTATTCTGTTATACACCAGAAATACAAAGTTGAAAAGAACATAATGCTTCTTTCAAGGAACGATTGTTTAGTTTATTGCAGCATCATAGGATATATAGTTTCACATCAGTTAAACATGCATTTATATTAAAAATTTTTTAATTTAATTTTATTTAATTATTATATTTAATACTATATTTTAATATTTAAGCACTAGTGTTGATCTAGACATCAGAAAGAAGTATGTTGGCATGTCTTCAATACTCACACTCAATTTCCGAACCACTTTATCTTTCCACCTTTCTCACGATTTGCCTTTGTATTATTTACCATATTCATGTAAAAACATATCTATGGTGTTCTCCTACAATAACACTGTAAGCTCCCCAAGGAAACACCAATAACTGATTCATAATTATAATCCTCACACTGTATACTTCTTGGGTAAACTCTGGAGATAGCAACTTACAATGTTCAATACTGACATAGGTAAGAAAGGACCATTAATTAGTTAATTATTCAAGCAGTTAGTTTTCTAGTCTGCACATTCTGGAGCACTCATTTGACTAATTTTGTTCTCATAGGGGGAATCAGAATTGATTTTTAGTTCTGGCTCTATCACTGACTGTTGAAGCTCTAGAAAATCAAATTATATAACCTTTCCATACCTCAGTGTCTCCATTAGTTTCTCAAAACAGTGGTCAATTTAATAGAAATTCTATAAATAAATGTGTTCTTTTTTAGTAAGTATAACCAAAGCAGACCATTTGCATCCTGTTTTAGAGTACATTATTAGAAAAAGATGCTATTAGGATTTCTCAGTTTTTAAAGTTGAGAATTTAGGAATTCTTTCCCAAAATATAGTCTCCATCACCATAATCTTTAGGCTCAACTTATGAACCACATAGGAACACAAAAGTAAAACAGGAAAGTGGGAAAAGGATATGTAAATTAGATGAAAATGATGGTCACATTTACCAGAGAGAAATCTTGCTGTGGAATGAAGATTCATCCAACCCTGGTGGTTCTGAACAATATCCTATTTTCCTGCTGGAGCAGAACATTCACATTTCCTAAGGTCAGAGTGAACTAGACTTTCTCTGTGAGGAGGATGAATACATTTTACTTCCCCCCCTAAGATATATATTTAAAAATACTTTCCCTAAAACGTACTTTTTTTTTTCTTTTAGGAAAAAAAATGTGAGCCATTTTATAAAGATATATTTTCTTTCAAAAAAAAATTTAAATTTATTTTATTTTTCTTTTAGGAAAAAAAAATGTGAGCCATTTTATAAAGATATATTTTCTTTCAAAAAAAAATTTAAATTTATTTTATTTTTCAATTACAGTGGACACACAATATTATATTAATTTCAGTTGTACAAGAGAGTTATTAGACACCTATAAAACTTACAAAGTGATTTCCCTGATAAGTCTAGTACCCATCTGACACCATACATTGTTATTATAATATTATTGACTATATTCCTTATGTTGTACTTTGCATCTCCTTGACTGTTTTTGTAACTGGAAATAGGTACATCTTATTCACTCCCCTTTTTCACTCATTCCCCTAAGCCCCTTCCTATTTGGCCATTAATAAAGATATATTTTCACAGCTAAAAACCAGATTTAAAATTATAGGTATGCACTAATGTACATATATTCATTAAACAAACACATTTATATATCTATATGTTTGTAAACACTTTTCATAATCAAATATTTTAAAGCATTAGGATGAAAAAAATATTTTCCTTTTCTTTTTGCCACACAACATGGAAACAAATATTCATGGGTTATGTCTAGTTCAGTAAAATAGATACCTCCAGCTTCTTAGATTAACTGAGTAAGATTCTCAGGTGAATGTTGTGAATTTCACCCATCACAATACATATTTTGTCAATATGAGATAATCTGAGATATATTTTTACTCTTCAGAATTTCTTTGCTTTGATTACTGTCATTTTAATGATGAATTCATGGAGGAAAACAGATGCTTTTAAATTTAATGCACCTGGAGAAAAATATATTAAATATTCATTTCATTTTGACTCTAAATTGCTGTCTTATAATTTACCTTACATAGCTTAAATATGGTACATTTGTTTATACTTTAAGTTCCTTTAACTCCCAATTTTTTTATAGCAAATCCATACGAAGTTGGCAAAAGGTCACTATTATTGGCTTTGCTGAGAAGCTGAATGATTAGGATTTCCCAAGTGACATGTAGTTTGTATATTCTAGTCTGACATCTTGAACTTATTTAAAAAATTGACATAGTTGACCAGATAAATTAACTGATGCAGTGAGTAAAAATTCCATCTGATGAAGCAACATACATTTTAAAAGGATAATCTTCAGAGTTATTTAACAAATTCATGTATCAAAGGTGAAAAGAACATAGGGATACATATATCTTTTTGAATTAGTGTTTTGAATTTCTTCAGATAAATATCCAGAAATGGAATCGCTGGGTCATAAGGTATATGCATCACTATGTTTATTGAAGCATTATTTACAGTAACCAAAATATGGAAGCGATCTAAATGCCCACAAATAGGTGATTGAATAAAAAGGATGTGGTACATATATATAATGGAATACTACTTGGCCATAAAAAAGAATGAAATCTTACCATATGCCTGGCTACACCCATTTGAGTAGTGAAGAAAGGAATTAGAAATATATTTCTGTGATTATATTTATTTAAAATTCTTCATTGACCAAACCTCATTTGTATGAACACATTCTGTTTTTTATTATGTTGATATAATCAACATTGTTCTGGTTTGAGAAACATTTTGTCTGTGAGATGATTTGTCATATATTTGCTCTGCTTCATTTTTCCTTGTTTTATTGTTTTAGTAACAAGAGGATACTCTTAATTCTGGCAGTTTGTAGCTTAAATTATATCCAAAAAGTCTAAGTCATTTCTGAGTTCCCTTATCTCCAAGTTACTGGAAAATATTTATGTGTGATCCCATGTAAAACTACACACACACACACACAAATTACTGCTTTATTAATAATCTACAAAGTTTTTTTCATAGAGAAATATTATTTGACATTCCCACAAACTTATAAATAAATCCTTACTGTATTTGAATTTCATAGATACGGAAAGTCATATTTAAATGGGGAATATATGCCACAGTAATCATTATGGGTATTCATAAATCTCTCCAGGTAGAGGTGAAACACTGAGATATATTTTATTCATTCTTTGGAACCAGAAAGGGTGGGAAAGAGATGAAAATTTAGACTATATATGCAAAGTAGGACATTCACTTCCCCAAAATGTAAATAATGGATTTTTGGGGAAAGGATTTAAAGAATAATAATTTGTGTTAGTTGTTTGCTTATAAATTTATTTCCAGATCAACAAGATGATTCAAGGCAACACTCTGATGAAAGAAGCATTTCTTTGTAGTAAATAGATTCAGGATGTGATTGCAACCACCCTTTCAAAACTGGCTTCTTTTACTGAAAAACGACAGTGGATATCGTAAATAGGTTGTCTTCTGAAGTTCTGTCTATCATGAGCTTCAGAAATCATGAAATCATGAGTTTGTACAACTAGGTCAGGTTTGAGAAGGATGATACCGACAAATAGATCAGATTCTGACACACCATGAATATCACATAATGCTTCACACAGAAGGCCAAGGCAAAGCCAAGCCTGGAGAATCAATATATCATTCTAAGTATGATATGTATGGAGGATGTTCAAAGAGGTTGCTGATTACTGTTGCCCCAGCAAAACTTCTTTTTTTAAATTAATGATGGGGCCCAAGTCAACATTATTCTTTTCGGCTTTTCACGTGTGTGGGCCCATGAGCACATGGCACATTTGTAAGTTGTTTATTTATGCAATTCAGGATTTATTCAATTTGTGATTCTTATCAGTTAATTTTTTAAGTGGACTCCCATGGGACTATTTGCATTGCTCTCAAAATGTATTTTTATGCTATTGAAGTGTATATTATTTTAGGTAAAGCATTCATATCAGTGGGCTCTGAAGGGGCATGTGGGAATGTAGCCAAGAGAGCGAGTAGGATGATTAGGGTGTGGGAACAAAATACCATAACTTCTATTTCAATTTTTATCTCACATAAAAGATAAGCTTCATTAACATATGGATTGGAATTGGCATACTCATCTGGTCACTGTGTGAGCTGGTCATAAATGCTTTATGAAGTATTCTGAGGGAAGATGAAGGTCCCACACTTTGGAGGGATTGATCCAATATCATGCCTGCTGGTTTGTTTATTGATCCTAAAAACACTATATTTCACAAAATGGAAGACAATCTTAAATCCATGGATTGAAAAGTAGTAGAAATATACAAACGATGAATGAAAACATGGAAGCTATTGTTTTAGCAGTAGCTCTTTAGCGACCACACCAGGAAGTAAAAGCAATGGTAATCTACTTACATCTGTTGAGGAGATGGCCAATTAATTTTAAAAATTATAAGACAAATTTATTGAAAAAAAGTTTTACGTCCACCTCTGTTAACAATAAATACTATTTGTTGAAACTTAGTTAATGATAGTAGTGCATATAGCATATATATCTTGATGTCACTTCTTTTTCTAATTGGGTATGCAATCAAGCCATTTGGAGACCACTTATCAGAAATATCACTTGGAATTTGTATATTTGATTGTGAATGTTTCTGGTTGAGAAGACATATATCAGGAGAGATAGGAAATATGTGAATTCAGGGCGACAGCAAGGAAACTAGCAAATACCAAATACCTGAAGTAGGTGGATTCTGTGTGTTAATTGCAAGATGTATGAATCTTGATATTACATTGGTTGCTAAGTTTCTGAGAATCCTTGTTAAAACCTGGTCCACTGTCCCTGTGTTCCACATGCCCAAGGAATAGTAGCATGATGTTCTGCTGCTTCATGCATGAGGTCAAGCATTTGAAAATGATAAATAACACAATGCTTCAAGCAGAATAAAAAAACTCAAATGTCATGCAGTAAAAGGCTAGCCATGAAAGGCTAAAATATTACAATGTTTTGTTCATAATAACTGACCCTTATGTGTGGGGATAAAAAAGATATTTGAATTAGCTCAAATATTTCTAATAGTGATCATGTACCTAGAGACTCCAACTTAATTTACATCACTTGGAATTAATTAGTTAAGCAAATATTTATTGAATGCTTACTAAGTGATGAGTGCTAGAAGTAATTGATGCCTCTTACTGAGAATTTTCTATGCCTGGCTCTGGGCTAAACCTCTTAAACATATTATTTTGATTAACCCATACAACAACTTTTAGAGTAAATGTTATAATCATAATTACAGAAATAAGGAAGTGAGGCATAAAGAGGTAAAGTAATTAGCCCAATTTTACGCAGGAGTTTCTAAAACAACCTCAGATCTGTCTACACAATGCTAGTTAGTCTCTTTGATGGATGGAAAATCATAGAGTAGAGTGATGGAAAGTAGGAGAGCAGCAGCCTCTATTTCCAAGCTATTTTCTTATGAAAATTGCCTGGTACTTTGTCCTTAAAGAGCTCTAGCTGTACTTTTTAAAACTTTCATCAAGCTCTAGACACAGCCCAGCACCATGGAGGGGAAATAGAAAATTTCTATAGCTGTAGCTCTATGCTAGTGTTTCAGAATTGTGTCATTCTTGCAGCTCTTCCCAGTATGATCTTGATTTCATGGCCAGCCAGTATCTGGCCTTCTGCTCAGTCCCAACAGTTGCTCACCCTCAGCACCTCTCAGAGACTGTCTTTGGTGTCTGCTGCCAGACGTTTCTCAGTCTAATCATAGCCTTCTTGGATCTTTGCTTATGGGTGATATGAGATTGAGGTCCAAGAGGCTATCAGCATTTCCAAACCCATCACCTGCCCTGTTCTTGTTTGAGTAAATTCTCTAGGTCTTGGCTCCTTTTAAACAGAGCATACTGGTATAGTTATGTTTACCCTGAGCTTCCTGAGAAGCTGGCCTATCCCTTGAATAACAGATCAGCTTGCTCTGCTGCCCTGCTTAGAAATCTTTTTAGGTTGATCTGGATTGCTCTGTCTGAAGTCTTCCTTCCTCCATTTTTAAACCTGGCTTCCTTCCCATGCCTAAGCCTCAATTAAAATAGAGCAGACCTCTTTCAAAATTGTGATGTTTGTCTTGACTCTTCCTCAAGTTCCCCTTCAGATTGCTTCTAATTTTTGACATTCCAGCTTTCGAATCATTATCATTAATATCATCATCATCATCATAATTTGTATTTTAGTTCAATATATTTGTTCAGTTAAAATAAAAGACAAAGTATAAAAGTGAAGTCCCTGTTGTTTTTATTCAGTCTCTGTGCTCCTTTTCTCTCTAGAGGCATTAAATATTATGAATTCTAGTTGATATTATGATCTTATTCTATATATGTATATGTCCATATATAATGAATAACAACCAATGTTTATTGAGCACTTAATATACACCTACCATGTTCTAAGTTGTTTACCTGGATTCTTTCCTTGGCTTTGAAAACAATCCTATGAAATAAGTACTGCTATAATCTCCATTTTAAAATTGGGACACCAAGAGCTTAAATAACTTGTACAAGGTCACACAGCTAAAAAGTGGTGGAACTGGGATTCAAAGGTAGACATCTGTCTCCAGAACCAGTGGGCTTCATCATATGCTAATGCTTTTAACTACTCTAATGTTACACAACATTTGTGGTATTTCATACAGTGATCTTTTTTTAATGCTTATGCATTTAAAAATTTTCTTAATTTTTTTCTCTCAACAATGTATTTTTGAGAAACATGTTAATCCAGTCATTGATACATGCTGCTATGTAGTATTTTGTCTGAAATACCCATCATAATTTACTGTATTCTTGAGCATCTAGAGTATTACTGATTTTTAACTACTATAAGCTGTGCTGCAGTGAACATTGTAGTCCGTATCTCCTTGTAAACTGTCACTTTCTTCTCCTATTCGAGTATGTCTATTTCACCAGTGCCTTTGTCATTTGGTAAGAAGAAGTAAAAAGTGGTTTATTTAAATAATTCTTACTAATATCTGACTATTAATAATCGTTTAATTCTTTGCTGGGCTTTGCATTTTGAAGAGACTCACTTAACCTATAATGGTGATATAATGCTATGAAGAATTTCAGAAATATGGGAAAAAAATGGATTCAATGATTACATACAGGGGTGACAGTCAACACTGCCTTCAGGACTCCTGTTATACATCCAGTAAGGTTGACCTTTCTCTTCTATATCATGGAAATTTGGGTCTCCATGGAAGTCTTTGTTTCAGGACCAATGTTCCAAAGTGGTTCAGAGGCTACTTTCAGTGCTTCATTTAAATGATAAATTATAAATATATAGACAGGGCATTTATTGGATTACAAAATACTCTGGAGTATGATTGCCATGGGACTTCAGGGTATAGGAAACATATTTCTAAATCTCGAACTATGGGATGCTTACCAAATGGAATTGTCTCTGTAGTTCAGGCAGACTTTATCTTCAATGTTTTAAGTTGCTTGCCCTTTGGAAGGCAGCTATGCTCACTGCTGTACCACCAATGCACACATTGCTCCCCCTTTGAATAGAGATGGTCAAGTGGAAACATCAGAGAACTATCTACCAGAAGCTCAAGAATATTTCAAGTTGTGAAAACTACAGTTTTTTATTCATGGAGAAACTTTACTAGAATAATATGTTTTTTTTCTGGATGAACTCATTGTGAATAGACTCAGCTGTCTGTTTGTTATTTTAGATATCTTATATGTGTATGGTTGTCCATATAGGTATATCTTGGTGCAAGGCACAGATATTGTCTTGGAATAGAAGAGCTATTGGACCTGAACTTAACAAGAAGAAAAGTAGAATTTTCCATTAATTGCACAGCATCAAGGAAGAACATTTGGGCATGGCATTAGAACACCCGGTTCTAATTCTAACATTTACTGGTTTGGTGAAATTGGACAAGTTATTGTAAATGGGAATCATAACATTACTGATCTCATAATGTTGTAAGATGATTATAATCTCTCTTAAATTAGTATAATTAAGCCAAATGAATTTTTAAAATTCTAACCTGTTTCTTAAACACTGAGTGGTACACCTGATACACTAGTGATATTCATAGAAAAATCCTTTACAAATTTACTGTAAAGTGAACATACTGATATCCCATTTCTAGAGTTGCTGTAGGAGGAAAAATGACTTGATATGTGTACAGTACTGTAAGTCAAGGACTAAGGATGATCTGTTCGAAAACGCTGAGCCACTGAACTGATGGAGCTTCTGCTTTTTAGGCCTGAGTGTAGAAAAACAGGCCAGAAAGATGTGACAGTTTAAAGAGAAAATCCCAGGGGGAAGCCTGCATATCTACATTTAATATGACAAGGATATGTGAGAGGTGACTAAAGGTGAGTAGGTAACTGAATCTTAAGATTTTTTCAATCACTGCCCTTCTAGGTGTTACTCAGTTGGCAAGGAAGCCCAGCAGTGAGGTAAAGCAGGATGGTATATTTGAGACAGGCAGGAGGTGAGAAGGAAGAGACTGAGCTTCATTCAGATATGCCATGTCAGGTAGTTGTGCAGGGAGAAACCCGTAAAGGTCCTACCTGAGAATCTGTAAATGTCTCTTGTAAAAAAGTCATTATTTGATGAAGAGAGGAAAATGAAGGCCAGCAGACAGTGGTCCTTTGAGAAAGAAGAGAGGCTGATTTACTATGAGCAGTTACTTGTGGAGTGTCTTCCTCCTGCAACTTCATCCCTGCTCCAATCTCGGAGGAGTAATGACAGCAAAAAACTGAGGAGTGGCATGAGAGAGAAGACTCCATCTACTCCTCCCCATTTCCTACTGCAAGTCAGAGTCACCTGTCTATGCCACCTTGTTTTATACAGAAAGAGAGCTGCGAATTGAATATGAAATTGAAGTTTTTAAACGGAGAGCATCAAAATCAGTCTGAAAACTTATGAAATTGGATTGAAATATCACTAGAGAGCCTGAAATCCAATGGGAATAGAGGCTTGACAAAAAATTTTTATTTAAAAAAGTACAACCTTTTCATGGTTATATCATAAGTTGATACAACTTAAAGAAATCAGTTAAATTGGTTGCTAATTATTTATTATAAATGTTTTTGTCCTTATAGGACTAAATGTCCTGAGAAATCATTCTTCCAGATGGATCTTGTGAGCTTTTTACTCAGTCTTGGCAGAGATGAAACTTGGCCTGCCTTCTATATGGCTAATCTTAAATCGTTCATGCATTTGTTCATTTATTCAATCTACATTTATTGGGCATTAAGTGTGCCAGACACTGAACTACTGAACCAGACTCTTGAGATAATTAAGCAGGCCAAATACTCAGTTCACATGATTTCACATGGAATAAAAAGACTTTTTCTAAAACTTTTAGGGCACTAGCAGACACTGCACAAAATAAATGTGGGCTTTACAACCAAATAGCATTCTGAAATGCCTGGTAGAAATAATGGTGACCATGCATTCTAGATTTTCCAGGACAGCCTTGGTTTCTTATAATTTCATTGTTTTTTCAATAAAGTAAATTTATTCAATATGTAACTAAATGCAATTTATTTTTTATGACTTTGTAACACTTTTCATTTAAATTTATAAATGATGAAACATCCTTTGTTAGACCACATGCCCCAATAAAATTTGAAAAATGTGAATGCTTAATGCTGTAGATTTAAAAAAAAAAATTCAAATTTAGATCTAGATTTTGATAAAAAAATATGAAAGTTCTTTCTTTTAGATTTAGATTATGATGACAAAAATATAAAAGTTATTGTTTCTTGGACACCAAACTTTCCTGGCAGTTGTGTCTCTTGGCATCTGACACTGTTTTTCAAGGTGTAACAAGCTGCAGCTAAAGCAACAGTTTGCCTTATGCCAATTCTACCCCACAGTGATGTGATGTTCACTGATTTCCTGTGCTTTAGAAGATAGTGAATTGATGCACTTGAGTTTTCA
This sequence comes from Pteropus vampyrus, assembly GCF_000151845.1. NCBI lineage: Eukaryota > Metazoa > Chordata > Mammalia > Chiroptera > Pteropodidae > Pteropus > Pteropus vampyrus. The sequence goes on along the minus strand of NW_011889278.1, from coordinate 613,959 downwards.
CTCAGGTCATACTTCCTGCAAGATAAAATGAAAGAAAGTGGGGGCAGAGAGTTGAGAAATACAGACAAAGAGAGAAAGAGACTTAGGAAAGGAGAGAGGAGAGAGAGCTTGGGTGAAGTAGTTTATAACCAGCTCAGCTCTCATCTCAAAATAATTTCTTGCACAGGCCATTCAAGAAGCATGATGAGGATAATAATCAGCCGTTGTTTTTAGATTCCTTTTAGTTTTATGGTGGAATAATTTAATTAAAATACATTTTTATTACTATTTTATGGCCTCTGTCTGCTCTCTCTGCTGCTGTAATTTCCTCAGGAGGAGATGTATGACATCCTGTGGGCATCCCTAGTAGCTTTTCAATCATCAGTTCATATCTTCCGAGTTAGTTTCATTTTGCCAAAGGAATTCTTTCCTTATTTAGCATTCTTGTCACTGAAAATGAGTGGTCTGATTATCTGATATACTGCATAGTTATGGGGAAAAAAATCTTTAATTTTTTCATCTCTTTAAAAATGATAGGCTTAGAAAACAGATATCTGGCAGTAATAAATTTTTAAATTCATGTCCTTCTGCTTTACAAAGTGTGATAGGCAGAATAATGTCCACTAAAGATGTCAGCATTCTAGTCCTGTGAATATGAACCTTTGAACATGTTATCTTACTTATGCACAGGACCTGTGAATATGTTACCTTACGTGACAAAAACTTTGCTTATGTGATTAATTTAATGAGCTTGAGATGAGAGATTATCTTGGACAATCAGGATAATACAGGCAGGTCTATTGTAATCACAGGGTCCTTAAATGTGAAAGAGGGAAGCAGAAGTGAGGTCAGAGAAAGAGATGTAATGATAAATTAGTTAGAGAGATGCTATGCTGCTGGCTTTGTAGATGGATGGAGGGGTCCTGAGCCAAGGAATGTGGGCCACCTTTTGGAGCTAGAAAAAAGAAGAAGACAAATTGTCCCCTCAAAGACTCTATAGAAAAAAATGCATCTTTGTTGTCATCTTGATTTTAGCCCAGTGAAACCTGTATCAGACTTCTAAAATATAGAACTGTCAGATAATTAAAGTGTCGTTTTAAGCCACTAAGTTACAGCAGCAATAGAAAGCTAATACACAAATCCCCTTTCTGTGTAAAGGTTGAATCCTAAACTTATTAGCTTTTAATTGCATTATTTAATAAAAGTCTTCCTAACCTCACTAGCTTTTAATTGCAATATTTTATGCAATTGAAGAGGTAGTACTGACAGCAGATTTCTCACCTCTCTACAATTCCTTTCTAATCAATGCCCTTTTTAGAAATCAATTTTCAGTGACAACATTCTCATACTTGGACAGTTCCATTACTCCTTATTCTCAAGTCTAATTTTAATCAGATTTGTCAGTAAATGGAAGACCCAAGCCAGACGGGGCTTCACGAATTTTATAACAGTTGATAAAATAGGAGAAAACACTCTCCTTCCTTTTATATTTGGAAAATTTCTCTTAATTTGAATTATAAGAGTGAAATATGCCAAGATCACTTTTATATTGTACTGTCATGGTGAATATTCTATGGCCATTAATGTTATCCACAAAGGAAGCTACATCTTTGGAGCAAATATTAGTGCTTGAGACAAAGAGAATCTTGGTATAATTCAGTCGGCAACTTCACAAATTGGAAGCCAAAAATCAATGTGAACCTGGAATTCAGTTCTAGGTTTTTTAAGCACTTTATTTTACCTGTCATGCATTTTTTTCCCATATAATCTCTATTACTCTGTAACACACTGAAGTTTTAACAACTCTCACTTAGGTTTTTTAGACACACCAGATGTGTGGAAAAGTTAGAGAAGAATTTGTGCCTGCTTTTTTTCTTTGCAGTTTAAGTAGAGGCTTTGTAAAGGCTGTACAGGCTTTGGGTGAAGGCAGTGCCTCTGCTACAAGTTCAATTGCGATAAACAGAGACAACACTCCATGGAGGTCTTTGTATAGATCTAGCAAATGTTAGGCAGTGGTCTTTTTAGGTTCCTTATTAAGAGGGGAGCTAAATTCCACTGTAATTTTAAATGTAAAATTTGTAGCAGCAGATTGATTTTTAACAGCACTATTCACATAGCATTAAGTTTTTCAATGATTCGAATGGTATGATGGTGTGTGCATGTGTGTACGAGAGAGAGAGACAGAGAGAGAATAGAAGCCTTGATGAGACACAAACTGATCTTTCTAAAGGCTCCTAATACTAGTTCAAGGAAACTTTCTAATTTGAAACTGGGTACACAAAATAAAAAGCAAAATAATATCACTTTACTATCTCCTCAGTAATAACAAAGCATCTTCCCAAACAAACATACACTCACATCTACCCCGTCTCCTCTCATTACAATGAGAATATCTCCACTATCTAAAACTTTGCATTGTAGTCCCTCTGTCTTGCTCCAGAAATTTACAAGATTGTTTCTTCTCACTCTTGTAAAATAAACCTTTCCCTCTTAATTCAATACTTCCCATCAACTTTTAAGCATGCCCATCTCTTTTATTTTTTAAGAAAAACAAACAAAAATTCCTCTTAACCCTTCAGATATTGCATCCTCTTCCTCCCTTCTACAGCCAAGTTTCTTCCAATTGCTCCTAAGTTCACCTCAATTTAGTCTTTAACCCCAGACTCCACCAAAATTGCACTCATTTATGCCATCAATAATATTCATTTCACTAAATTAAATGGACACTTTTACTTCTCCTCTTCCTGACCTCTCAGCAGCTTTGGATACATCCTCATTCTCAAAACACTCTTTGAATTCTGTGATGCATCACTTTCTTGGCATTCTCTTACTATTCTTTTCCTATTTCTGTTTTAAGCTCAAGCTCCGGTACCTAATCATTGGCTAACAGAGTTACTCACAGTTCCGTTTTGGGCCTTCTTTTCTCTCTACTCTCTACTCTCCTTCTAGGCAATCTAACTCTTGCTCATACCTTCAGTTACCATTCTAGGCTGCTGAATTCCAAATGTCTTTTTCTAGTCCAGTCTATTCCTTTGTTTCACATCTGAACATTCATCTACCTACTTGGCATTTTCTCTTAAGTAGCCCCAAGTCACCCAAACCAAATATGTCCAACAATATACTCACAAGTTCTCTATATCCTTGGTCTGTTTCAAGCAAATGCCATCAGTAATGCTGTCAGTGAATGCTGCAACCTCCACACATGTATGCAAGCTAGGAGGTAGGGATCATCTTTGAGATCCCTCTAATTCACTAAGCACCAATGCCAATCCCACTCAGCACTAAGTCTGTTACTTTACTTTTCTAAAAATCACTGAAATATGTCTACTACTTGTAATCTCTATCAACTTCAACCTAATTTAAGCTACCACAGTAACTACTTTTCTTCAATGCATTTTCTTTAATATAGCTGGGGTGACCTTTAATAGTGCATATCTGAACATGACAATTTCCAGGTTAAGCCCTTTGATGACTTCTTACCTCCTTATGGATAAAAACCATGTTTTTTCACATGTCCTTTGGTCATTTGTATTTTGACCCCTGACTGTGTCTCCGCTGTCACTGTACACCATACACCCATCCTCTTTAATAGGCACATTGTCTTTCATTCAGCTTCATGTATAGGTCACAGCCTTCCAGCCACAGGGCTTTTGCACATGATTGGTCACTCTTCTCTCGTCTCTTTTCCTGTTGAACTTCTACATACCAAGGATCTTCTCCTCATGGATTCCTTCTCTGACTCCTCTAACTAGACCAAACACCCTCATGAAATCATGTATTTCTCCTTCATGGCACTTCAAACAGTTATAATTTAATATACATTTGTCTCATCCTTTGATTGTTAAACATAGTATTTGGCTTCATGAAATACGCAGGGGCTACAATACTAAGTCATTATATTATTTGTGCTTAGCTAAAGTCAGTTAGCAAAGGTACCTGGGAAAAATATTTGTTGAACAAATACCTAGAAAGAACTTAAAATGATTCTGATCTGTTTTAGAGAGTGGTAGATTGAATTTTAGAGAGGTAAATCTCTGAAACTGAAATTCAGTTTCCATAATATTAATATTGGGATAAATTCGTGGTATAATATTATATTTTAAAATGTACTTTATATTCTCTTTACACATTCATACAAATCTCAGCGGGGTTGCTATCAATTATGTTAGTAGCGGTGGCATTGGAAGAATTATAGGTAAAGTCTATATTCAACACCTACTATAAGTAGTTAACTTTTATAAATAATGAACTAAATCCTAAATTTCTTGTCTAAATTCCTGTATATTGTGAAGCTTCTTATGTGAAGTCGAAATTTCTACACTGGATTAAACTAGAAATATATGCATGACACAGAAAGCAACTTCATAGAAAGTAGATGCAAGGAATTCTATCTCGCTACCTCTGAACTGGCCTGGCTAAAACTTCTCATTAAATAATGGCAAATTCTCCTATTACTCTTCTCTTTGTGGAAGCATGCCAGTCATCTGCTTATTTGTTTTCAGATTTACTGCATATTCCCATTTCTATGCTGTATTGCAAGGAAGTACTAACTCCCTGTTAGGTAGAGTCAGCCAGTGGGAAGAAAAGATGGAAGACAAGAGGAAGGAGGAGTGTCAGATTATTTCTCCTTTCTTATTGTCTTAGACAGTTTCTCTGGCAGCAGCTGCATCTTCTCCTTAACTCTAGCTCTTGGCAGTAACTCCTTATTCAGTGGTCCCAGCTCCCACAAGCAGCTCCTCCTGTGGTTCTTGCCCCCAGTACATATTCCTGGCTTTGGGGCTTCAGCTAATTCAGTTCTGCTTTCTCTAACCCTATGGGATGATACTGGATTTCCTGCTATTGCTAATTGTGGGTCGTTTCACGATCTTCTGTTACGTTTCTCAGCTGTACCAACACATGCACAACCATTTGCTTGTATTAAATTTTATTTATTTGGAATAGTTAAATTGATTTATATTTTCCTAGTTAGACCTTGACTAATAACAACTTTTTTTTGGTATCAAGATTAGGAGCAATTGAGGGGGATCATTTTATGAACTGTATAGATGTCTAACCAATGTACTGTATACTTGAAACTAATTTAAATAAATAAACTAAAAAAAAAAAAAGATTAGTCCCAGGAAACATCCTGAAGAAACAATTCTGAGATTAGATTGCTTGCTACTTTTAGCTTGAACACGGTGCAGAACTTCTTTCAGGTGGAAAATGGGATACTATAATTAATCTGTCGCATCAAGTGGCATCACAATTACTTAAATTATAACCTGGTTTGTTTGGAATTATGTGTCACTTGAAAGCTATGCTATAGTAAAACAAGTAGCTGTTACATTTGACTACAAAAATGGAGTGGCTGTTTCTGATTGTGCTGGACTGCTTAAAAAAAGAAAATGATCAGCCTAGAGCTTTAAACTCTTAGCTCAAGGAATACAACTAGAGAATCAGAGAGCTACTATGGCATTCTTAGAATTTTTTTTGTGTGTCAGGAGGGAAATCATGATTGAGAAACAGAACTATGAGTTTGCAGTATCATTGCAAGTGGAGAACACGAACTCATCAATTTAATATATTAGTATTAAGGCATTAATTTTAAAGAGTGGATCTCTGAGACTTTAGTTGGGGGATATTTGAATAAATGCAGTTGAATTTGAGAACCGCGAAGACAATGAACCCTCAAGGTTCCATTATTAGCAGATGTAATTGTGTCTAATGAAAGTAGTCTTCTCTTTCTTAAAGAGCCTATAATTTTTATTAAAATATAGTTGGCATACAATATTAGTTTCAGGTATGCAACATAGTGATTCAACATTTATATATCATATGAAGTGATTACCATAAGTCTAGTAACCATTTGTCACTGTACCAAGCTCTCACAATATTGCTACTATATTCCCTATGCTGCACGTTACATCCTTGTGACTTATTTATTTTATAACTGGAAATGTGTACCTTTTAATCCCTTTACCTTTTTTTTTAGACCCTGCTCCCACTTGTCTCCCCTCTGGTAACCATCGGTTTGTTCTCTAAGAGTGTGTTTCTGTTTTGTTTGTTCATCTGTTTTGTTTTTCTAGATTCCACATTTAAGTGAAATCATACAGTGTTTGACTTTGTTTGGCTTATTTCACTTAGTATAAAACATTCTAGGTCCATCTTCAAATGGCAAGAGCTCATTCTTTGTTATGGCTGATAAATTTTATATATGTATTTCCATATTTTGGCTATTGTAAATAAAGCTACAATAAACACAGGAGTGTATATATCTTTTCAATTTATATTTTGAATTTCTTCAGATAAATACCCAGAAATATAATACCTGGGTCATACGGTAGTTCTATTTTTAATTTTTTGAGGAAACTGCTTACTGTTTTTCATAGTAGATGCACCAATTTACAATCCCACCAATAGTGCACAAGGATTCCCTTTTCTCCACATCCTCATCAACACTTTTTTGTTGTCTTTTTGGTAATAGCCATACTTATAGGTGTGAGGTGGTATTTCATTGAGGTTTTGATTCACATTTCCCTGATGATTAGTAATATTGAGCATCTTTTCATGTGTCTGTTGGTCATTTGTATGTTTTCTTTGGAGATATATTTATTCAGATCCTCCGCTCATTTTGTAATAGGATTATTATTTTTTTGATATTGAGTCATATAAGTTCTTTATATATTTTGAATATTAGCTCCTTATTAGATGTATCATTTGTAAATATCTTCTCCCATTCAGTAGGTTGCCTTTTTGTTGATGATTTTCTTTGCTGTGCAAAACCATTTTAGTTTGATGCAGTCTATTTGTTTATTTTTGCTTTTGTTGCCCTTTGCCGAATAGACGTATCAAAAAAATATTGCTAAGACCGATGTCAAAGAGTTTACTGTCTATGTTTACTTCTAAGAGCTTTATGGTTTAAGGTTGTACATTTAAGTCTTTAGTCCATTTTGAGTTTGTTTTTGTATATGGTATGAGAAAATGGTCCAGTTCTATTATTATTATTATTCTTTGTGTGTTGCTTCTAGTTTTCCCAGTACCATTTATTGAAGACACTGTCTTTACTCCATTCTATATCTTCGTCTCCTTTGTTTTACATTAATTTACTATATAGTCATAGGTTTCCTTCTGAGCTTAAAGAATCTATAATTTATTCACCTGAAAAAGTTGCTTTGAAAGGAGATGTGTATTTCCCTCAAGACTCACCAAAAGCATCTTTTGTTGCTTCCAGATTCATACTAGAGTCAGATGTCAGCATACCTCAGGTGGAGAATTGCAAGGTCTGATCCAAGAATAAATAAGTAGAAACCAAAAAAAATTGTAAGTGTTTGCTAATCTTTATTAGCAAGCCCCTGGAAAACATGTGTAGAAATGAAATCTATATGAGTAAGACTAAGAAGGGGAGACTATAATGTAGGATTGGTCAATATTTATAGATATAGGTGTCTTTACCTGACAATCCGGATTAAATGTGTTAGCTCAAACAACTTTACTAGTGAAAACAAGATGACCACAACTAATGTAATGACCAGGAAGTGTTGAGTGGCAACAAGATGATTTTCCCTGCAGAGATGATAGCTAATTGATCGTAGTTTCTCTAGGAATTAAATAGAATGATAACTCCCTAAAAAAGAATTACTTGAGTTACATAACCAGAAATCACAAGAAAACTCTTATCACAAGGAAAAAATATTATAACTATGTGTGGCGATGGATGTTAACTAAACTTATTTTGGTAATCATTTCGCAATACATACTATAGCAAATCAGTAATACCTTGTGTGTTTGTGTGTATATGAAATATTACTACTCAACAATAAAAAGGAATGGATATTGCTACACACAACAGTGTGAATGAGTATCAAAATAACTTTGCTGAGTGAAGGAAGCCAGAAAAAATACTGTATGATTTCACTTATGTAAAATTCTAGAAAATGCAGCCTAATTTATAGTGACAGAAAGATCAGTGGTCACTTGGGATTAGGGAGTGAGAGTGGGGAACAGGAAGGAACAGAAGAAAGAGATTTTAAAGGGGCATGAGAAAATCTGGGGGTGATAGGTTTATTGGTATATTCATATATCAAAGTATATCAAATGACATGCTTTCAATATGTGCACTTTGTTGTATGTCAATTATATTTCATAAAGCTGTTTTTAAAATATCAACTATGGCATCATGACCAGTTACAGACTATAACAGCTGTGTATATTTGTTATGTATACATTATCCTGTTCTTTCATTCTTTTTCCTTATTATTTTCTTTCAAAGATGTTGGTAGTGATTACTTTTACAAATTAGTTCATAGGTCACTGGATTAGTGATGGCATGAAGGGGAGGACTGCATATCACCTGGAGATACTTTACTTCAATATGGACATGGTGATTGATGAGCCTTTACATCTCCTTATTCAGGAAGAGGGTAAGAACACATTCCTCTTACGCAGGACAGTTATTCTGTTGATTCTGTTGATAACATTCTATGAAATAGAAAAAATGGTGTTGTTATGGTATGACATAAAATGATCAGAGGAGTACAATGAATGCTGAGTACCAAAAAGGGGTGGACAGGGTAGGCCATATGATGTTTTCCCTCACATTCATTCTCTGTACTTTTCCTACATTGTACTGTGTCACAAGAAAATAAATTTTTCATATTTCCTTGACTACTAGTCTCTGGTATGCTTGACCAATGGGAAGTACAAGGGGAAAACCAGAGTAAAAGGAAGAAGCCAGTATATTTCTTTCTTTGTTACTATCTGGTAGCATCTTGAAACAAGTGTATCTTCTCTATGGTTCCAGCTCCTGCCAGGGAGTCCATCACTCTATCTTCTGGACCTGTGAAGGGAAGCTCCTGCCATGGTTTTAGTTCTGGCCAGGCATCCTTGGCTTCTGGGTTCCTGTACAATCACATAGCAATATTCTGCTGTTGCTAATTTCTAGGTTGCCTCGTTGTTCTGATATGGCTTCTTAATTTTCCCATCACTTGCATAACGCCATGTATTAAATTCTCTTTGTTTGAAAAATAATTACTTTTGTTTGAAATGCCTGGACCTGATTGATACAAGAAGTGAAAATGCTGGACAAATAAAGAGAACATGTTATTTCTATTTCAGCTCAGGCTATTCTCAAGTGATACTGAGTAAATTAATTAATTCTCCTTGATGTGGCATAAAGCTGAAGCTCCTTCATGTCACACAAAGCCTTCCCTTCTTCTGACACACCGAGCCTCACCCTACAAATCAGCCATCACCAGCACTTGCACTTCTCCAAGTGGGTGGGGTATTGTTTCATTTCTCCATGCCTCTCTGCAAGGTCTGGAAAACCACTACCTTTGAATTCTGACTCATATTCTCGAGACTCAGTTCAATGTGAGACCTTGTCCAATGTGAGACCATTCCTGACATCTAGACAGAATGACTCACTTAGCTTTTTGTGACCCTAACTCTATTCCACATATTTACATGCATATTTACTTATGCAAAACACCATGAGCTTCTTGAGGATAAGAAATTAATCATCTGTTTCCTAGCACATGGTAGACAAGTATTTAATGAATGAATCATTGAAAAAAGAATGGTGATGAGTGGTGTTAGTACTTGGTATTCTTAAAGAACTCGTTATATTCCTGGTAGCAAGATGAATAGTTTTGACCATCAAAAGTGATTTGATGGTCGAAAATATTAAATAATAGCCTATGGGCAGAGCCTGCCTTCTATATAAAGAAGTAGAGCTAATTTCGAAGACATCTGCACATCACTTGGGCTCTCCAACTAGATAAAGAAAATAGTCTGCCAGCAGCTTGCTTGTTTCACAGTGGCTTTTTTTCCAGCCCATAGGATATTGGCCATAATCCCAATGAACAAATGTGGATCAGACTGAAGGAGGGCAGGCTGTGAAAATGGAATAAACAACGGCCCTCTAACATGCTGGAATAAAGCATACTTAATATCTTTGGAACTCACATTAACAATCATTCTAGATTATTGAGCAGGCCTTTGTTTTCTATTTACTGGAGTACTGTAATTGCCTTCAGGGGATTTTAAGCTACTGTCCTGGCAAAACAGTTCAGTGACATGGCCCTTCAATGATAGTGACATAACTGTAGCTGCACTCTCCAGGAATCTCTCCTCCTTTCTCCAAATCTAATGCATCGTGAGCAGTTCTCTTGGGTACGAGGTAAAAATGATTTACAGAAACTGGGAAGGCCCAGTTTTTTGTTTGTTTGTTTGTTTTACTATTTTAGTGATGATTTATACTTCTTTATGACCCTAAAATGTTGCACTCTGAGAAGGTTTGCAGTTTTGTGATTCTGCTGGTTTCAAACCAGCCAGCATTAAGCCTATCACATTAGCCTGATGGATTTTTACCACCCTTATCTCTAATCTTTGACAGGCAGAGGCAGGGTAAGAGGTCAGAGAGACTTGCCCTCCTTCACCTTTCCTCTCCTGTGCAGCTACTCCCCACAGAACATGGGTGAAAAAACAATGCTGCATGGGAGGCCTGCTTCAAAAGCAGCCTGTCAGATTTCTGATACTCATCCGCATTTCTGAGATCCAATTGAAAAGTATGTTTTGGCTTTGCCAAGGGGAGAATGGTGAATGTCCACTCATAATATTTCTAGTGTCTGGAAAGATCCAGTCTTGTGCCTGAGGCAAAGGGCCTTAAAAAGAAGAGATCTGCTGTCACCTGTTTCAAATTGTTTTTGCCTGCAGCATATAAGAAAAGTGCTGAAGAGGAGGCAGGGGAAAAAGGGCTGTATGTTTACTCCAGGAGCAGAGAGAGGTAGGAACATTTAATGTTTAGGAGACAAAACCTTTGCAACTAAATCAAGGGTGTGATGAACTGAGTTATTCTCACCAAGTGCCTATTGTCAGATACTGACCTCTCCTCCAGTAGTATTAATTTTTTCAACCTGATCAAATATTTGATTTTCAATATCAGTAATCCATATCTCAGGATAATTGAAGGTGTTTGGAGTATACCAGTGTTCCCTACACTGTATTCCTTGTGGTAGGTATTTCAGGCACTCAAAGTTTCAATTGCAAATAGGTTGAAGAGCAAAGATTTACTACCCTTCTATATTTACTTCCTATGGTACTGTAACAAATGATCACAAATTTAGTGGTTTAAAACATCACAGATTTATTTTCTTATAATGCTGGAGGTCAGAAGTTCAAGATGGGTGTTACCGGGCTCAAATCAAGGTGTTGGCAGGGCTGTGTTTTTTCTAGAGGCTTTAGAGTAATATCCATCTCCTTGTCACCTCCAGCTTTTAGAGTCTGCATATATTCCTTGGATCACGGCTTTGAACCACTCTGACATCTGACCTCTGCTTCCACTATTATATCATCACATCTTCTCTGACTCTGACATTGCTGTCTCTTTTTTATAAGGACCTTTGTGATCACATTTGGCCTACTGGAATAATCCAGGATAATCTCCCATTTAAAGATCCCTAATTTAATAATATCTGCAAAGTTGCTATGTAAGGTACTATATTTACAGGTTTTTTGGATTAGGATGTGGGCGTCTTAGAGGGCCATTATTCTGCCTACCATGCTCTCACTCATTGAAACTCAAAATACTTAGTAGCACACTAAAGGTTTTGCGAAGTCCTGCAAGGAATTATGTTATATTTTCCTTAAGCCAGAGGGTCCCAAACCTATTTCCATTTTCTCTTTAGTTCTAAGAACACCTGCTCTTATAGGAAACACAGCTTAAAAAATGGAAGACTAAAATAATTCCAGCTTTAATAATTTAATATTTGTGATCTTATCGACACATTTTGATTCATTCTTGAGTTAATGGGATAGGAATGGGCTCAAATTTGGCTCTAGTGCTCTTTTCATATGTGACCTTAGACAAGTCACAGTCTAAGTTTCCTCATCTGTGAAACAGAGATAAGGATGAGATGCGTTGCTGGATTGTTCTATGGATTTTGGGCAATGACATAAATTTTTATATATTATATAAAGCTAAATTATGTAA
>NW_011889278.1:592937-601754 GCF_000151845.1 Pteropus vampyrus | reverse complement strand
ATACTTCTTTGTGTTTTGTGTATGTAGTAGTAATTTTAATTGTTCACATATGTTCCATCACTTCTCCTTCAAAATGCATGGTAGGTTAGTATTTCCCCATCCCCCATGGATTTAGGCAGAGCCGTGCAACTTGCTCTGGCCAATCAAACGAGAGTGGACTAGACCTGTGTTACTTCCAGGTGGGACCTTTAAGAGCCAGAGTGCAGTTCAGCATCTTCCTTTTGATTATCTTAGAGCCTATGATGGTATGTACAAGATGATGCTCTCTCAGCCTGCAACCTCAAAGGATTATAAAGAAGTCCTATTTGTCGACCCACTTTGGACTCTGATATGTGTGATAATTAAACTTTTGTTGGGTTATACCCACTAAGATTTTGAGGTTCTCTTTATTGCAGCTTAACCTGTTGGGAACAATGTAGTCTTCTTATATGAAAGTTCTTGGTAACTCATAAAGAGGACTGGAAATTTTCTTTTATTATCATAGAGATAATTGAGAGCTAAAGTGATAGAAAAATCTGCAAAGAAAGTAGAGAAATTATGGGATTTGAATCAGATGACCTGGTTCTAGTCCTACCTTTATTCCTATTCACCTTCCGTATAAATTTTATAAACTGAATGACACAAAGCATTATTTAATTTTTAAAAATATCATTCCTTCCTAGAAAAGTGATTCATAGAGTGTGGAAGTATTCTTACAATTAATTTCCATAGCCTTATAAAAACAGTCAAATTTTACTTGTTCTCAGAAACTGTTTACTGAGTAATACGTGTGAAGACATTATTTATTGCATCTTCTTTTTTCCTCCCTTTAAATTCTTTGGTTAAAGTCTGTTTTGATTAAATAAAGCATCTCTTGGGATTGATTTATGACCACATGGCTGCTGCCTCCATTACTTGGTTTGGGGAATGCCAATGAAGAGAGAAGGGGGAGAAGCTGAAAATCAAGTATTTCCTGAAGCAGAAGCCACACTGGTAAACCCTAAACCTGAGAGTAAATGGCAGATATTGGAGTCATTCTTAGGATCCACTTTATATTAAAGTGGTGAAAGTGGTAGAGAGGTCTTGGTGGAAAAGGGAGGCAATGAGGTTGTGAGCATCTAGAATTTGAAGAAGCTGTGATGACAATGGTTGGGGGGAGGGCAGATAAGCTTTGGAGCTCCAGAGAGAGGAAAAGGAAAGAAAATTTGAATTCTACAAAATAAGCTTCTTACTCTGAAAATTTGCCTAGGGGCACCCTATGTGCCCCTGAGCACTAGCCAGATATAGGAAGCAACTATTGATCTTGTAACTGCTTCCGCTTTAATCCTCTCTGGCTTCTCCCAATCCTGTGTTCATTAGCAGCTCCCAAGAGGCACCCTGTCTGCTTACCTGTCAAAGGCACTTTGGGGAACTAAAAAGGATCGGAGGGCAGTGGCAGCTTCTATTCTTTCTCAGTGATTGTGGCATTTTTCATCTCTGTCCTCCTTTTGAGCTGTTTTATTTTTATTTTTTATTTTTTATTTTATTTTATTTTAACTGCATTAGGAAGCTAACTGTGCGTAGTAGAAAGATGGGCTTTGGAGTCAGGTAGTCAGATGGCCAGGGTTCTAGTCTCACCTTCATCGATTGCTTATAATGGTAACATACTTAAGCATTTTTTAAAGGTTTAAATGCTACTTCCATCTACGCACATTATACATAATGTTCAGAATGGTTCCGATGGTGAATTCCCCATGAAGACACACTGAAAATTTGGTCTTGGATTTTTCTGCCGGTGACTCTTAACTTGCCAGAGAATAGATTTCAAATTCATTATTACATATCCTGGTAATTTTGCATCATGGTAAAGTTCTAGCAGTTATTTACAGGCATGTGGTTGAAGAGTGTTATATGGGCCTCACAGTGACACACAGTCTGTATTCCATCTGCTACATAAGGCTCAAATGGGACAAATAGCTATAGGTGTGGGCTGAATTCCTTTGTAGTTACCACCCTATGTTCTTGTTCCTTCTATGTGGCCCACCATACAGAATGTTGCAAGCATGGAACCTACTTGTGAGGAGACACTTAGGATGTAAGCTTCATTTTTTTGCCTTATCACAATGAAAAATAAGAAACCAGAAGATGACTACTCCAAATGCTGCATGGTTTAATGGAGCTCAAGTATGGCCAAATTTCTGTTTTTACAGAGGCAGATTAAAGATGGACATAATTCTTTGACACTCCTTCCATTGAGAGGAGGGATTTATTTATCTTCCCCTTGAATCTGGGATGATTTGTGACTGCTTTGGCTAATAGCATATGGCAAATAATGTCATTCAAGTGTCATGCTTAAAAGGGGACTGGCAGCTTCTACCTTGCTCTTTTGGCAGAAAGGAAGACTACTCTGAGATTGTCATGTTGTAAGAACCCCAAGTCACATGAATAAATCCTGGAGAATAAAATACCTTGCAGGGTGCGGGGAGAATGAAAGAGAGAGAAGAGATAGAGAGACAGATAAAGAATGTCAAGGAATCCTGAGGCTCCCACTACATAGTAAAAAGGCTATCTCGAAAGTGGATCCTCCATTCTTGGCCATTCCAGCTAATGTGATATGGATCAGAGACCAATCACCCAACCAAGCTTGTTCTAAATTCCTGATGCACAAAACTGTGAGCAAAATGAAGTGGTTATTTTAAGTCATTTGGCATAGTAAGTCATTTAAGTTTTGGGGTAGTATATTGTGCAGTAATAGATAACCTGATAAATGGTTTTTATAATCCTAACATGCAATTTTTTTTAAATTTAGGGTTTGTTTTTAATTGCTGATTCCTTGGGAATGGTTATCTCACTTGAACTAAGAGAACACTGGATTTCTTCACACCTTGTTCCAAGTAGTCAGGAGGTCAGCGTGTCTTCAGGGATCTGAAGTGGTGGCAGGGAGATGAGGGCAGCAGAATCTGGGGAGAATATGAGGAACTGGAGTGAAGGACACAAGGCCTGAGAAATGCTCAGTGTGTGTAACTATCTATCCCCTGTCCTGGGCTTCTCTGCCACCACCCAGGCATCCTGTTGCTTGAAGTATATGGGGGTCTATTCAGGAGCATTTGTTCATTAAAACTGGCTTGTACCTCTGTCTTCTTCCATAACAAGCTTGGCTAAGTGGTAGAGTAGAATCTGTATCTTATGCTATTCTTTCTGTTGGAAAGTCCTTTCTATTCCTTTTTTAAAAACCTGATCAGCTCCTACCTATCATGTGAGATGGCTCTGGGACAGCTCCTCAAGGCGTATGTAGGTGCTCTTCTTCTATGCTCCCCTGACAACCTGAGTTTACCTCCATCATTTAAAATACTGTTTTAAATCATCTGCCCAACATTTTGATCACTTCTAGGAATGGAAGATTTCCCAAGGGCAGGAAAAATTTTCTGTTCATTTCAGTGTCTACCACGTGTATGTAAAGAAACTTGGAACATAGACGCTCAATGAGTGTGTCATTGCACAGAACCTCATTGCATGGGATCATCTTGGGTGGACGTCATTTCTCTTGTGGTTTCAAAACTGTTGAGCACATTATGCTAAGCAAGATAAATCAGACAGAGAAAGTCAAGCACTCCATGATATTACATATATGGAATCTAAAAAAGTTAAACCTGTAAAAAAAGAGAGTGTAAAGGTGGTTACCAAGGGATGGATGTGGAGGGTGGGATAAGAGTGATGGTGTTAATGGTACAAACTTGTAATGAGTAGTAATAAGCCCTAGAAAGCTAATGCACAGTATAGTGAATATAGACAACAATATTGTACTATAATTATGCAATGTAATAAATATCACTATATTGGCAGTCATATTGCAATATATAAATATATCAAAGTAATACACTATGTACCTTAAACTTATACAATATTACATGCTAAATTTATTCAATTAAAAAAAAAACTACTGACTTCGGGACCATGGGAGGCCTGCCTTTTGAGAGTAGGTAGGCTTTCCTCATTTTCCATGAAATTTGTCTCTTAGTCTTTGTGGGGATCTAGTATAGCACACATTGTACTTCGAGGGAGGATGATTTAATGGAAATCCAACTGGAAGCTGTCCTCAGTAAGCTCTACCTTCTCAATGCTTACCACTCTTTTGGTCTCTTTTCCCTTTCTCTCCTCTTTCTTTTGTCTCTTTTCTGTAGGATCATCACCCCCTCTTCCCCCAATTTATTCCTTTTATTTCAGAATAGGGCACAATGAGATAAGAATGGTCATTTGCTGTTCCTCTGCTTTTCCAGTGGGGGTGAAAATGCACAGGAATCTCAGGCTCCAGTTAAGTCTCTGCCAGTATAGACTCCCTGGTCTCCATTTCCTCAACTGTAAAAGAGACAGAATAATTAAATACCTCCCAGACCAGTTAATGGCATAGATGCAAACTTCAAGCGAAATAGTAGCTGTCAAAGCACTTCGCAAGGTGAACTGATACATAAATATTTGGTGCATTGTGAGAGTTCAGCTGGTCTCTGCCTATCACTATCTAATTGTGTAATTGACCCCCTACTACTCATCTAGTGTTGTTTCTGACCACAAATCCTTGAAACAATTAAAGTCTGCATGTCAGATTTGTCTTCAAGAATTTCTAAGGCCTGCCACTGTGGCATTAATGGACAGAACCAGAAAGGTGGAAGCAGTGTTTGATGAATGTACTTTAATTGCTCTTTGGTATGACATAGTAATAGGAAAATTCATATAATTGACAATGTAAAGGCCCCTACTGTTAGCAGCTGCTTTAAATTTAATGGAGCTGAGATTGTTAATAGTCTTTTCTTCACAGGGGTCTTTCCTTTGGCAGCCATAGCACAGAGTAAGCATGTCCCATCATCTACGCTTTCGCTCCAGGCCCACAATCCAGCCTCACTGTGGTGGTAGATTATAGGGAAAAGGTCCATTTGCACTTTTTCATTTTGTCTCAATTATCTGGTGGAACCACTGGTGTGTGATACATGGTATTCTCTCCCCGTGAGAATTCTCCTTATGCAGCAGGATGATACAGAAAGACAGTTCTGGAACTGAACCGGGATATGCTGCTTCCTGGCTGCAATTTTGGACAAGTTACTTCACATCTCTGAGCTGCCAGTATTTTCTAGATAATACGAAAACTCAACCTTATGTACAGTAAAATGACCAGCACAGGGCAGGGAATGTGTTTATTAAATACTGGCCTCCTGTTTTCTATCCAGACGTTATACTAGACCTCTTTAATTAGCCAAGCCCTTCGCTATAGTTTCTCTGTCTTTACTTTCTGGTTTGCCATCTTTTTCAAAAAACGTGCACATAAAGCAATCTGACTTTGTACTACAGAATTCCTTAGAGCTGTTTCCCTTTTCCCTATAAGACCTATTTTGCTTTTCCAAACAACCAACATGAGTTTTAGATTATAAGAAAACTGTATAACATTCAGCACTGAGAATTCTATTGCTGGAAACTTTGGATCATTAGTACTGTATTAGGTTTGTTGGCATAAGATTGATTCACAGGTGCAAGTCAAAGCCAGAGTAAAGCATAAGTAATTCCGTTTAGACATTGATGCACTTCTTACAAATTAAAAACAACAAATTACACAGTTGTATGTGTGAATGTCTATGTGTCTAAGAAAAAGAAAGGAAAGTGGGTAGAGGGGCAGGCAAGGAGAGAGAAAGATGAGAATTCTGCTGGGGCTCAGGTGCCTGCAGGAAGAAACATGTTTAATGTGGTTTCTTGCTAGGCCTACCCTAATTGTTCCCCTTGGCTGCAGATATAGCTTATTTTGTTGTGTGCCTGTCACCAGCCTTCACCAGGTAAACCAAAGCCACAGGTGCTGAGTCAATTTTCTCTGCAATCACTCAGTTTTCCTGTGTAGTGACTTCACAATTAGTATTAACCGGGGATTAAATTATTATCTATCCTGCAGATGGAAATTAGGATGTGCCCAAATCAGACCAAGGGAATATTTGTAAACTGCTGCTGTGATGATTCAGGAAGAATACTGCAGTTTTCTGAACTTCTCCTAGAAAAACTCTCCTAAGAAGCAAATAGGTGTATTTTTTTTGTTGTTTAATCCCTCATTCTCTACTGTCTGAACTTCTCCTTTACTGATCCTTAATGTGTGTGCTACTGAAACTAACCATCTTTTATAAGCTATGTTGATTCTTTTCCCCCCATGTCTCCTAGTCATCTCTAATTAGAATATCTGTCACCACGAAATCTTCCACTGGAGGATTTTATTTGGCATAAAAGCCATCATTAATGGCTGGCGTTAAATGCTCCATTCAGCTCTCGTGTTCTGATGTGCCCTCTGACGCAGTACACTGTTTGCAACTCTCAAAAGCATGTTTTCCTGTTGAAAACAGATTTCCTTCTACCATTAGTATTTGCTCTTATTTTTAATTTTCATGATTTTTTAAATGAGTTGTTATTATCTGGAAATGGAGTAGCAGGTAGCAATAGGTATTACTCAACAAAGAAGATCAAAATACTGCCTTTCCTTACAGGACAAATAGAAGATGTATGACTATATGGATGTGTGCGAACACTTATAAAACAAGGAAAGCAGGTACAATATCTAAGATGTGTCCTTTCTCTGAAGTTATGAGCGCTCGGTTAGATATACATGTATTTCTGATGAATTAATCTTTGCCAATAAGCATATTTAAATATAAGCTTGCAAATATTTTAAAGAATCATGTCTGTACGACAAAAGTTTGTGCTGTTCATACGATAAGGGGTATCGTATCCACATCATTAGTCATACTAATGTTTGGATGCTCCTGCTTGGAAAAAGGCAAGTTTTTGGATATGTGGGCAGCCATGAGTTGTTATAAGTCAACATTCTCATGTACACTGTCTAACAGAGGCCGTATAGATGGGGAACCAGGAGCATTTATGACTGTCAACTCCTTGCATCTCTCATCACTTGTTATCTGGACTAAGTTCATGCCACAGATTCCGTTATTACACCTTTTTAGGTAAAATATGTTCATCTTTGATGTGTTTGTAGATCAGACGTTCTGTCAGCCCTTGGTTGGTGGTACTAGCTAAGAACATGTGGATAGAAAAGGCAAACCATACTTGGAATATGTGTTAATTCCAGTCAATGAGGAATTGCTGCCACTACCAGGAAGAAGTACAACAATATCAGCTTGCTTATAAGTAGCTGCTTGGTTTTCTTGATAAATGGTACTCTTCTGAGGTCTCAATTTTGTTCTCTTTTGCTGGTAGGTGGGATAATCAAAAGGTAGAAGCTGGATTAGCATTAGTGAGAAGGAGATCATGCTATCTGACTCATGTTAGGCTCTACCTCTGCCACCATGGCCACTCTCTTTATGAGTCCATGCAAGCTCTGCGGTGGTCAAGGACAAAGGTTAGAAGACATATATTTACTGAGTCATCTTGACCACTACATGCTTTAATGTCTCTTCAGTAATGTATGCTCTCTACTTAGCATTAATGTGTGAAACAAAGATCCTCATACTTCTGACCAACCAGATAAGCCATTTCTGCCTGGTTATGAGTCTACGTATACTCTACCTCGGTCCGCTCTCTCTACATTCCAAGCGTATTACCCTTTGCAGTGTCCAAAGCTCTGTCCAGTGGGAGGCTTTTCCCTTGATATTCTTTAAGGGCTTCCCCTGTACGTGGCACAGTGATAGTTTATTTGTTGCTTGAACTCACTTATTAAACTGACCCAACTGTGAATCAAGCTTGGCGTATTTCCTCTCCCAACAGTTAGTCATAGAAAATGCCCACGCAGTCAAAGTGTGAGCTGCGGACAGGTACCAGAGAAACACGGTCTCTGAGCAAGCTGTTTGTATACCTTATTTGTGTCCCTTGGACCAACTTGAGTTTGATTCTGATGGACCACACATAACCATTTTATTATAGATTGCTTGTAGAACTGCCAACATTATAATTTGGTGGATCTGAAAGTATTCAGTTTATGAAAAGTAGTTCTGACTATATAGTCGCTTAATTTCCAAGGTCAGATATACAGTTTCTAAATGACCTAGTAGCATTCTAAGACCTATTTTTTGAATGGTGTGTAGTTCTTTGCTGCACGTGGCATACCTTTGTTTCAAAATTATAGGAGTTCCTGCTGTGACCATCCTGTTGGCTCTTGCCAAAGATTCTACGCAATGTCATTCTCTGCCACAGATTTTTCTAGTAATACAGAATCCTCCAAGTCCTAGAGGTCAAGTGTCAGTATTTCTGGAACTACAGACTGAACTCCTTCAGAGAACTTTCTTTTTCTGGACCTCAAGCAAAGCTAACAGCCCTCAAATGAACTTGATGTACCAGCAGTTCGTGTTCCTAAATGCAGAATATGATAACTATAAAGCCTAAGAAACTTATTAAGGGTTGGGTTTCATTCTTTGTGGTAGGAAATATAAGGTATTTCTCCATTCTCTGAATGACATGTGTATTTTCAAGGCATCTATTGTATTTGCCACTTTTGGATTATCAGCTTCAATTAATATAATGTTAATTTCCAAGAACAGAAAAAAATCCAGAGAGTTGAAAGGTAGCAGAATAAGCCACCTCAAAATATGCCACTTTGGCATAGGATTATTTTGAGCTGAAGGCAATTGAGAAGAAGAAAATATAAGAAAAGCTGTCTGCCTTTCCTCTATTTGCTAAAAGCAGGATATACATTTATGAAGGTGTCTCCTTTCTGCTATCAGGAAGGAAAGAAGTTAATCACGAGAGACAATTCTAGGCCCTCATCAGGCCAGAGATGGTACCAAAGGAATCTATATAACAAACTTTGCAACTAGCCCTTACTACCATTAGTTTCCCCATGTATTTGCCTTCCCACAATATGTTGCCCCTAGAAACTCAGTCCTT
>NW_011889278.1:587283-592887 GCF_000151845.1 Pteropus vampyrus | reverse complement strand
GTCTCTGAGCAAGCTGTTTGTATACCTTATTTGTGTCCCTTGGACCAACTTGAGTTTGATTCTGATGGACCACACATAACCATTTTATTATAGATTGCTTGTAGAACTGCCAACATTATAATTTGGTGGATCTGAAAGTATTCAGTTTATGAAAAGTATTTCTGACTATATAGTCGCTTAATTTCCAAGGTCAGATATACAGTTTCTAAATGACCTAGTAGCATTCTAAGACCTATTTTTTGAATGGTGTGTAGTTCTTTGCTGCACGTGGCATACCTTTGTTTCAAAATTATAGGAGTTCCTGCTGTGACCATCCTGTTGGGTCTTGCCAAAGATTCTACGCAATGTCATTCTCTGCCACAGATTTGTCTAGTAATACAGAATCCTCCAAGTCCTAGAGGTCAAGTGTCAGCATTTCTGGAACTACAGACTGAACTCCTTCAGAGAACTTTCTTTTTCTGGACCTCAAGCAAAGCTAACAGCCCTCAAATGAACTTGATGTACCAGCAGTTCGTGTTCCTAAATGCAGAATATGATAACTATAAAGCCTAAGAAACTTATTAAGGGTTGGGTTTCATTCTTTGTGGTAGGAAATATAAGGTATTTCTCCATTCTCTGAATGACATGTGTATTTTCAAGGCATCTATTGTATTTGCCACTTTTGGATCATCAGCTTCAATTAATATAATGTTAATTTCCAAGAACAGAAAAAAATCCAGAGAGTTGAAAGGTAGCAGAATAAGCCACCTCAAAATATGCCACTTTGGCATAGGATTATTTTGAGCTGAAGGCAATTGAGAAGAAGAAAATATAAGAAAAGCTGTCTGCCTTTCCCCTATTTGCTAAAAGCAGGATATACATTTATGAAGGTGTCTCCTTTCTGCTATCAGGAAGGAAGGAAGTTAATCACGAGAGACAATTCTAGGCCCTCATCAGGCCAGAGATGGTACCAAAGGAATCTATATAACAAACTTTGCAACTAGCCCTTACTACCATTAGTTTCCCCATGTATTTGCCTTCCCACAATATGTTGCCCCTAGAAACTCAGTCCTTTGCTTTTGTCGTGTGATTTCTCTAAACATTTATTACTCTTTTGTTAAGATGCTATATAAGGCTAAGTTCTAAGCACTCCTTTGAGTTATTAATATCTGAGTGTTTCCATGTGCGTAGGTCATGCACATGTCAATAAACTTCTATTTGGTTTTCTCTCATTAATCTGTCTTTTGTTAGTCTCATTTACAGGGCCCCAGTCAATGAACCTCAAATGGGTAGAGGGAAAACTGTTTTCTTTCCCTACACAGTTCAGGTCCCTTCAATCTATAATATGACAGAGAACATGAGAATTAACATAACCTTGGGATATGACAATGGACGTATATCCCATGTGAGTGTAAACTACTCTTACTTTCTTTTACTGTGGGTTATGGTTTGCCAGCTCAATGTCCATATACTATATACCTGAGGCTGTGTTAATCTTCTCTGGTAAAGAAACCACATTTGGTATAGTGGATCCAACCAGTTTTTCAGGGACCAAACTGATGAATGAAATGGGAATATGATGGTGAACATCACTTTTGCATATTTTAAAGCTTTTATTGTAACACTCATTGTGTTATTGTGTTGTGATACGATATTATTTTTGTTTAATTTCTGGGGTGAGTGGGGATAGTCAGGGGCTATCACTTGGCTTCCCTACTACAACCATTCCTATTCTATAGGTAAAGGAACTAATGTGAAATTTCTGCCAACTACCGAATATGTCCTCTTGGATTGTACATTTGGGGGCCAGGGAAATGACAACCAAGTGGGTCCAGAGAGACAGCAGTCCCACTGTGAGAAAGACCTGGGCCAAGACTTTATTTATTACATTTATATTCCTATTCTAAAGGGGCAGAGAACAAGATAACACTTTGGATCTCCTGATAGCAGGACCTTATATTCAACAGGCCTTGAAAGATCTGTGTATTCCCCTTTTCCAAGTGTTCCATTACCCAAGTAAATGGCTATAGGTCCCATTGAGGAAGGACTGTGGCATTGTCATTGTACATAACTGCTGTGGTGCCATAGGGCCCTTCATCTTCTCTACCTGGATGCTCCTTCAGTCAATGGGTTCTGCATCCGGGAGCTGATTCCAGTCTGAAAACTGGGCAAAAGTTTATGAATTTTTATTGGGGGGAAATAACCTCTTCCTTATGCTCATTCATTCTTAATTTTTCATACACACACACACACACACACACACACACACACACACACACACACACACACAATTTGACAGTACCTGAGGCAGTTGCCTGCCCATGTTTTTTGCCTCTAGAAACACTATGTACTTCAAGTCATCTCTATAATTTATTTCAAGTCAGATCATCCTGGATGCTATTCAGACTCGCTTACTATGTTATTCCCAGATACTATCATCCTCATTGCTTCTAGGGAACTCGGTGTTATAATAGCATCTCTCCTACTGGTTCAGCCCACAGGGGACAGGCACTGGTGATACTGGTGTGTTCCTCCCCCGTTCATCTCTTATTACCTTAGTAAATGGAGTGTTCTCCAGTCCTCCCTAAGAAAAATGAGCATCTTGTGAGTTTTTCAGTTATATATAATAAACCTATTTTACCATGCTCTGTTCTCAAGCCTTTTGAGATATTTCTCACAGTTTTACATGACATCTCTATTTAATCTAGTGCTTATTATTGTCTTTTTTTTTTTTTTTTTCTTTCCAGCTTCCACACTTGCATCCCCAGCAAGTGTTTTAGAACCAGGGACTAAAAATTCATATCACTAGACAGTTCCCCTCTTATTGTAAACCCACCTTTATCCAGCTTTTTATTCCACCTTTCTTGATCCAGCACCCTCAGGATTCACTTCAGATATATTCTCCCGAGTCCTGCCAGTGCATGCTATGCAGGTCCTTTGATGAATGATCCCTCTCAGTCCCGTGCAGATCCAGCACTTCTTCTGACTGACTATGTTGAGATTATTTTATAATTAAGGCCTAGTGCCAAGGCCATAAGGAGAATGCAGATTCTGAGGAGGTCATTCATTGTCTTATTTGGCACCTCCCTCACTTTAGGCCTCTGCATAGTCTTAAACAAGGTGAGGTGATCTCTCTTCAAAAAAGGAGTGGGCATTTTTGCTAGCCTAGTGGGCTCAGAGATATCGAGGATACAAGGTTCACAAATTCATCTATCCACATATCCTCATCTCACATCTCAGGGTTCTACTCTTTCCTATTCTGGGCCTTGTATTTTCCTAGGCCAAGAATTTTCTGAGGTTCTACCAATATCACACTTAAGTTCTGTGCCCAATCTTGAGTTGTTACTGCCCCCCGCCTTTAGGAGATGAGAGTCTTTTTAAAAGCTATCAAGGAGGCCTGTGACTCTCACACTTTGAATTATTAAGAGGTCTAAGCCTGGCATTTTCTTTCTTCAGTAAATCAAATGTTCTCAGCAACAGTCACATCAATTTCACAGTCGTTATAGTTGCTATTTCCCCATATCTCTCCAGCGACTGTGAAATTGCCCCAATTAGTGCATTCCCTCAACCTGTACCTATCCCGTTCTTCTCAAGAGAAAGCCTTAGTAGTTGCACATTACAGCTTCCCAGAGACTATCAATACACTATGCACCACCACTGATCCAAGTGGCAAGTTGGGTCCAACTACAAAATTCTATCCTTTGCATCTGCTTCTCAGATCTATTTCTGGTACAAACCAACTTAGGTTGAGTTCCTTAAAGAAGAGTCTGAGATGGAGATTCCTGTTCATGTGACTCACTGGAGGAGTGTTCTAAGGAGAAGAATAAAGGATGCCTGATTGAACAGGGCACAAAAACTAGAAGTAACAGTGGTCTCGACTGAAGATCAGTTTCAATCAGAACCCAGGGGGAAGTTTAGGAACACAAATTGCAACAAAGAGTTAGTCTTACCCTGAGATGAGGGACTAGTCCCTTAGTACCAGACAATTATTAACTGAATTTGTTGAGTGGGTCAGTGAGAGTGGTTATTGTGCAGCTCTCTGACTGAGAAAATTTCCATTTGGCAAAGGGTAACTCTTTAGACAAAGGGCTAGCTGTGAATTATCAACCAACACTTCATAGCACCTACAAAATGGGTATATTGGGAGACGAAAAAGATCTTTCCAGTGTACCAATATCCTCCATACAGTCGATCAGGGATAAGTCCTGAGGTTCTGCATTTCAAAACAGCTCTCAGGTGATGCTAATATTGCTGGCCCAAGGACCACACTTTAAGTGGCAAGAAATGGATTATTTTGTTTTCAGGTCTGTCTACCTTCTTTTTATTTCCTGCACACCTTTTATTTTTCTTTCTCTCATCCTTCCTCTTTCCAATTGTGCTGATTCTACATCTCATCTCCAAACCAGTTTCTAGGACTGCATTCAGAGGGTCTGGGGATCTTGCAGGTTTCTTTCATATGAAAGAAAAGAAAATCTTTGGTTTTGGTCTCTTTTTCTCTTGATATATCCAGTTGTCTATACTAAAATTGACTTTAAGTAAGTTGTTTTCTTCACATGTGTGGATAACTTTTAAAGAAATATTACAGTCTGAGAAGCTGATTGAAGAACAAGGCAGGACTCTCAGATTTTAGGGAACAGACCAAGGGTAGCAAAGCTATCTTAAAGTAGGAACCGCAACCAATCTTTTGATTTCATTGTAGCACTAAATGAAACATTTATAAACCTAATTACATCTAATTTATCATTTGAAAATATAGAGGTTCAAAAAATTAAGGAATTTATTCAAGTCATACAGGAATTGAGTGGCAAAGTTTGAACTAGAACTTAAAACTTGGGCCTCCTGTTAATGTGTGCTAGAATTAATTTGAAATTGGATCTTTGCACCTTGAAAACAATGTCCAAAGTGTGACTATCACGCTATCATTTTAATACATTTTCTTTATTTTTGGGGCATAGTAGTATAGAACACCAACATGTAAATGTGAAAATAGGCAGAGACTCTATGCCAAAGACAAATATTGGAAAGGTAAAAGATATTCTAGAGTAAATCGAAAGGTCTGACTTTGTTTAGTATGCCCAGATTCACTTTAGAGATTTCCCATCATCTTCACATCGTTTTCCTTACTATGGACAATTTTTAATTAGGCTGTGATATCTGCTTCATATTGAAGAAGATGACTTCTTTTTTTGCTGTCTGCTTTGCCTTATGTGTTGACATTTTTCACAGCATGGATGTAACTGAGAAAGTGAATAAATTCAGTATAGTACAGACCATCCTTTCTCAATTCACTTCCTAAATGAATCCATTACAATTATGACATTATCACCACAATCATTAACATTACCATCATCATCGTTGCCGCCATCATCATCATCATCATCATCATCATCATCATCAGAATTCTCATTATCCTAGTTGTTAACATTTACTGAGGGCTAACTACATACCAGGCAATGTGTTATAAGCTTCATATGCATTATCTCCTTTAGTCCTATGAAGCTAATTCACTTATTAAACTCATTTTACAGAGGGGAAAACTGATGCAGAGAGGATTTATCATTTTTGCCATAGTCAATAGCTAGTTTATAATAACACCTGGATTTGAACCAAAGTTGGCTCATATCA
>NW_011889278.1:582663-586088 GCF_000151845.1 Pteropus vampyrus | reverse complement strand
TAATAAAAATGAGACTGAGTAGATATGACGATAAAGGAGAAAAAGTAGAGAGTACACACTGATGAATTTCTAGCTCTGTACACAGGATCATGATGATATTATTGAATAAAATAGGAAAAAAAAAGAGACACATGTTTTGGGTGAAGCAAATGAAGTTGATAAGACCCACGCTGGTTAAAAATGTGTAGGCTCTGAAGATTTTTTTTTTTTCTCATTCTTACATATCAGTTTGTGGTGTAGTTGTTTCCCTGTCAATAATAGTAGGCATTAAAGAGAATACCCAGAAATGGCTACACGTATAGCCCTAATCCTCTATAGGGTCCTGCTCAGATAGATGTCCTAGAGTGAGATATGGGGGTGCGTATTTTACAGAAAAGACCAGTGTCTGGGTGGCCCATGATGAGAATGTAATAAATGAAAAGACCCAACATGATCTAAGATATGGCATCCATTTGCTAGCCCTGGCAAGTTGGCTTTATTACAGACTGCCATAGGTTATCAGGGTAGACAGTGACAGATCATTTTGCAGGGCCCAGAGAGAGCTGGGTCCGTCTGCCTAGAAAAACAAATAAATCCCAGTTCAGAACTGAGGTTAAAAAAGATTTACAGAGCACAGTGATGCATATGCTTCTCTCTGGGTAGGTTGTGGTGGCTGGCCACGGAAGGTTACTCTCATTGGTTCACATCTCCTGCCATCTGGGGGCACGGCAAGCTCCTGAGCTCCTATTATAGGACATTTTCCCATTTCCTTTTCTATGGTCTAGTTTGGACAGAAAAAAAACGAACAATGGGCTGGGGGAGGATAAAAAATAAACAAGAGAGGGAAAAGAGTCTCTCTCTGAGCAATCTTATAAAACAAAGCATAAATCTTTAACTGCCTGACCTTTTAGCTCACATGATTCTCTGCACAGAAGGATAAATCAGGGCTCATCTGGAGACTGGGGGGAGGGTGGCTTTCTGCCTTCCAACAGGAAGCAAACTATTTGTGGAAAGCACATAGATATGTCATTGATTTTAATAGAAGCTCAATTGATTTCCTAGAAATTGAAATGTTCCTTCGGTTGGGAAATGAAATTTCTACTTGGCTGTTCCACCTTTGGCTGCCCTTTGGTGGAAAGTCTTATTGCACATTGCTAGAATTTGCGGAGAAAGGTCAAATGAAAGGTCTTGGGGTCAGACTTCCTCATAACGGGAGACCATCTCCTAAATGCAGATAACACTGGCAAAGGTTGACGCCTGCACAGATGCAACTCCTGCAATAGAGAGCAGAGAGTTTTTGTTAACCCTTCTTTGGCTGATCTCAGTTTTCCCTGCTCTGTGTTACTTTCTTTACATAGCAGCCCATAAATATTGCATTAGAGCCAAGGAGGGGTTCCTGGATTCGGCAGCACAGCAAGTATTTTCTGCCTGAGGGCTTTGGCACTTTACTGCAACCAGTCCCTTTACCCCAGCAGTCAAAATGATGAACATTTAAGAAATACATATATTTTTCAAATGCATGGAGAAAGGAGCATACTTTTTCTCAGCAAGCCCACAATCAATGTTATCAAATAACTGGAAGTTTTCCCCCTTAAGTGAAACTTTTTATTTTTTTTGGCGGGGGGTGGTGATGGGGTGGGAGTAGTAACCAGAAACAGAAAGATGGTAAACTAGTAGTTTGAAGATACAAATGGCAACCAAACTTTATTGGTAAAGCCAGTAAAGTTCATAGAACTATTTTGATAACCCCTCCCATTTTTTTTTATAATTACTTCAGTTGTTTAAATGTGAAAAAAAGCAAATATGTCAGGAGCCAGCACTTCCTGAGGTACTTACTAAGAAAACAAAATCAAGGAAATAAATATTTTATTTCATTTAAAAAGTAAGGTATTCTGAATCCTTCCCAGATCTCTTTGGCCTAAGTCTTTCCCTTCGGTCCTAGCAAGTACAGCAGCCACCTAATGAAGTACTGTAGTTCCCACCTTATCTGCAGTTTTGCTTTCCACAGTTTTAGTTATCTGTGATCAACCTCAGTCTGAGAATATTAAATGAGAAATTTCAGAAATAAACAAGTCATAAGTTTTAAATTGCACTGTTTTGAGTAGTGTGATGAAACCTCCCTGGCCTGGTCTGTCCACTGAGGGATATGACTCATCCCTTTGTCCAGCGTCTCCATGCTGTATATGCTTCCCACCCATCGGTCATTTGGTAGCCATCTTGGTTATTAGATTGGTTGAGAGAGAGAGAGAGAGAGAAAGAGAGAGAGAGAGAGAGAGAGCGAGCGCGAGCTCACGCCAGCCAACATTTATATAACTTTTATTACAGTTTATTGTTAAAATTGTTCTGTTTTATTATTAATTATTGTTAATCTTTTACTATGCCTAATTTATGAGTTAAATTTTATCTTAGGTATGTATGTATAGGAACAAAAAGTATATATAGGATTCACTACTATTTGTGGTTTCAGGCATCCTCTGGGGGTCTTGGAACATATTCCCCTTGGATAAGGGGGTACATTGTAACTCTGCTTCCTGAGGTCCCACATATCACAGAAAATGTAGTAGAGCACCCCCTGGAGGCAAGAGCCCAATTTCCAGAGGAAAATAAAACATTCTTTAAGATGGGGATGTCCAGGTCGGTCTGTCATTTAAAGAACAATAGCCTATATCAATCAAAACTTGCTGTTCTTTTCTTTAAGTACTATTCTGTTATCAGGTTATTTCCACATTCACTTTTTCTAAGAATGTTCAAGCTGTTAAAATACATAAGTAGAAAGAGAGAAAATTTAGGAACTGGAGTAACAGTTTTGATTTTTTGGTAGTACATTATCAATTTGTCCTTCATTTACTAATATTTATTATTAGTTTGTATTTGTCCTATTTCTTAAGGTTTATTCATGGCTTAGTGGGGACCCACTGGACTGCAAATTAGAATATCATTTTAGGTATACAATATACTTTTTGTAGACTCAGGATAATTGAGCCTCCATGTATCAGATATCAAGTCTATATATTAACTTGATGATAATTCATCTAACTTTAAAATTACTGGTTTTAGCTGTACATATATACAAACGATATGCATTTAACATGATTTTTTAAAAACATAAGAACCACAATAGCCAAAAAAAAAAAAAAAAAAAAAAATCCAGAAAGGGATTTACACAGGGAATGAAAACTAAGTTTATATTTGCTTCTTACCAGTGTATTTTCTAAATACTTATTAATATTCAAATTAATGAGTTTGGTCCTGGTTTTGAGGATAAATTTTCTATTGAAACACATTTTATTTATTACCATGGTTATAGTAAAAATCTACCAAAAAGTGATTCTACGTTCCTAGCAATGTATGAGAAAGGTCAGAAGAGAACTTATTCTGTAAAAATGATTAATATACCTCTTTTCTCGGTTATTTCTTTATTAATAAATTATATTTAAATGGTAGTA
>NW_011889278.1:562663-577663 GCF_000151845.1 Pteropus vampyrus | reverse complement strand
CTTGGTCACAGTCCTAGACCAAGCCAGATACCTATAAATAAAACTTGAGGCCTCCTTGTTGCTGCACCCCCTCGCCCCTACATCTAATTGGTCAACTAAAACAGACAAATCTGCCTTCTAAATTATTTTTCTTTTCATTTTCATTACCATTGCCTTAGAATTTTCCTCGCTTGGATCTCCTAGTAGTTTTGCTTCCCTCTGATCTTTCTTCCCCATTATGGTGCATTGTTCTTGCTATCATGAACAAACTAGAAAGATCATTCTAGAGCTTTCTAGAACACAAATCTAATCATACTACACATATCTTTTCTTAAAAATTTTCAATGATTCATTCAAGCTTTAGAAGAAAATCTTATTAATTCTTTATTTTCTGACCACTACTTGCCTGACTAGCTTCATATTTCATCACCCTCTTGCCCACCCCATTCTCCATAAACCAAATGGTTAGATTTCTTGCAGCTTCTTGTCTTTGCTTCTTAACTCTCCATCTCCCTGCTCAACTCTTAAAGCTGAAATCTGCAGTTCTTCCTCAGGCTGAGATAGGTCCTTCTCTCTGCATAGGCTCTCTGTTCCCATTATACCCTGTACCTAATTCCATTATGCTACTTAAGCCATATTGAGTTGACATGAAGTCCTATACTAAATAGGAACTGTGGATCTTGCTCATACCAATACCTAACACTGCTCTGCACATAGTCAGTTCTTGATAAATCAATGTCAAATGCATGGAAGAATAAATAATGATTGAACACATTAAATGGTAGCCTCCTATCTATGGCATTCTTTTCATTGAGGCTTCCTCCATGTCAGTGCATGATTATCTGAAAATACATTGTTGGAGAAATGATAACATCAAGATGGCATGATTCTTAATACACCTTTTGGGAGGATATTAATAACGATGTTTACTTGAGCTAAGATTAAATTGCATACATAGGTCATGTATAATTTTGTAAGAGTCTTGTGGGAAGGGAGGGAGTAGGCAGTTTTTTGGCTGAAATTTTCTGCTATTAAAAAAATTAGTTATCTGATAGAAATTTGTAGCCAGTTTTGGCATGAATGAATCCTGAGTGACAACTGCTTCATTGTCATGTTCTGGGCTCATATCACTCAAGAAAGCTGGCTTTTCCATAGTCTTGAATTTTGATGCCATGTAACACCATAGGCTGGTAAATGGATAACTCTCCATAGTCCCTTTGAGTGTAAAGTTTCTTCGAATTACTTGACATATAATACTGAGTAAGGAATACAAGCATTCTGCCTAGGTCTCTTGCTCTATAAAGTAATCTGTGCGAGTGATTTGTCTTTTTGACCATTTTCTGCCTCTGCAATCTGAAAGGGAACTCCAGACTTTCCTTTGCCATTGCTGACATGGCAGAGGCTCCTCCTTGATATGATGTGGGAATATATGGATTGCATTTCTGGAAGATGCAGAGTATTTGAACAATAGCATCAGCGTTGTCGGACACCTGGTTTAGTATTCGCCAATAAGAAGCCTGCCTCAAGTTTCCCTTTCCCAGTCAGGAGATTTACCTACTCTTTCAAATAAGTGATTCTAGGGTTGTCTGGATGCATTAGGTGTCAATATTTGATAGAAAGCATTGCTCAGTCTAGGAATTATTACTAATGAAAATGTGGTGTCATTTCCCCCAGATGTTTTTTACAGCAAACATTTTTCATGCTTATATAAAGCCCTGCTAGGAAAAAAGTTAATAACCTCATACAATCACTTGCTGTCTTAGGCAAAAACAAATTTCTTTTTTGGGGTTGTGGGGGTGGTGAATATATCATTATTCTGTATGGCTTCCAAATGCTGGACCTGCCATTTTCACATGGCAAAATGTGGTCTATAAAATTAATAGAAATATAGGATTAGAAAGGAAGTACTAAATGAAGTTTTGGGGGCTAATTGTTCTTCCAATTCAGGAACCCATCCTCAACAGCTTGAGCAGGGGGCCACACTGCCATCATGAACCCTTTGAGTGAGGAGGTACTCGCTATTTTGGAGTTCACACATTTTACTGTGGCTGAGCTTTAACTGTTAGAAAGTTCTTTCTTGCAGTAAGGTGACAATCTAAATATCTCAGCCATGTTGTGATTGCTTGTGGCCATAAAGCTAGATCAGAACCTGGGCGAGTGTGCAGGTCACCTACTGAAGGAAGAGCAGCTCCCTCATAGTCAACAGGTCCCTGGAGCAGAAAGCAAGTCTTGCAGAGGCAGGTTTTAGAATGAAAGGGTTAAACAGCTTTCTCTTTTCCCTAAGGCCAAGGAGGAAACTTGGCCTGGATCCCAAAGTTTTGAGGCAGTAAGAAACTTTCCCATGGCAAAAGGTAAGGTGCCTCTAGCCATGTGGTGGCATACTGGAGATGAGGAAACCATTTTCCTCAGATGGTTCATTTTAGTCATGATGGGTGTGAGGCTAGCCGCGTGATTTTGATTTATCTGCATAGTATTTCTTTTTCGTTGTTTTGAACCATCACTAAAGCTCCGTTAAAAATTATATAGCATGTGGAGTTATACTGCAGAGTTAGAGAAAAGATTATGTCCATGAGTGAGGAAAGAGTTCATGAGTCGTGAGAATATTGTCCTCTCTCTTGACGGCAGTGTCTCTTTCTAGGTTTTTTCCAGTGCTATAACTTTGGGTTTTAACGTTAAGGCCCTTTACATCTTTCCAACGTTTGCTCTTTCTCTCTTTCCAAATCATCGTGATGCACAAAAGCCAACCCAGTTTCTTCACTCACATTTCCTAGGCTGTGATTTTGAGGTTTTTTTGCAGCCCAGGTCACTGGTGTCTAGATGCTTGGTAGATTGACCATGTCCCATATAAAAAAGTAGCCAGAATGGGACTCATTCATCCTCCAAATAAACAGAAGCAGAAAATGCCAATAAAAAGGACACCTGTAATGATATTATGATATTAATAATATCTATGTCAGGAATATGTTAAGGTCCCAGTTAAGTCCTCAATTTCTGCTAGAGGTCAGAGCCTGATGTTCTAGGTGCTCCCACAGGTGAGCTGGAGAGTAATGATGGGGA
The DNA here is from genome assembly GCF_000151845.1 of Pteropus vampyrus. Taxonomy (NCBI): domain Eukaryota; kingdom Metazoa; phylum Chordata; class Mammalia; order Chiroptera; family Pteropodidae; genus Pteropus; species Pteropus vampyrus. Next base: position 574,627 of record NW_011889278.1, on the reverse strand, counting down.
GAAGTTTTTCATGAGGGCCATGAAGGTTGAAGCTTCTTGGGTGCTGGGTGCTGGGTTCTGAGGCAATTTTTTCCTACTTTATGTTGTTGGTACAGTATTGGCAGCTTCTGTTTGTTTGTATTTTTATTTCCAATAATTCTTGGTTTGAGAACTTTTATCTATTTATTTGTATAATTACATTGCTCAGTAAATAAAAAAGAAAAGTAAAAAATCCTTCAGTACACAAAAACCTTGGCCAGGCCTCTTAATAGCATGGTTGAAATTATCTTTGTTAAATCACAAAACCATTGTTTTTCTTGGAAAAGCTGCTAGAGTTTTATTTGGCATCTGGGCATCTAGTGGCTGATCTGAAAAATGCATCTAGAGGATTTCAAAGGAAAATGAATGAATGCTTCAAACCTGGAAGAAATTTCTCACATGTGTTAGAAAAGAGGGACCAATAAAGGACAGTTCCTCTTGTTAAAAAGAGAAGGGAATTGGGACACACAATAACATGGCCAGGTTTATAGTCGCATTTGTGACATAAAGCTCAGCAAGTTTAGAGTGTGCAGTGAGTAGACGGGTGATGCACTGGGCACATCTGTACTCCGTGAAGCAGAGCAAACACTCAGGCAAACATGCAGGCCTATCACCTTTGCTCCCAAACAGAATTGATGTCACAGGTGGAAAAACTGTTTGGAGATTTCAACCCCATTCCACTGATTGCCTTACCCATAATAAAACTCCTCTGCCTGTGGCTGCAGCCTAGGCTTGGTTCTGGAAAAGAAAGAAATAGATCAACAGTTAGCCTGAGAAAGGCTGATGAGGTTCTGAACTAACAAGGATCACTCATTTGTCACTCTTTACCTTAAGTCAGCAACATGATTTTCCCTAAGCCACAGGCAAAGGAACATGATAGTCAGAGTTCAGAATTCTTGTTGTTGGGGATTAGATAATAAAGGTTATGTTCATTTCAGGTTTCCACCCTCCGGGATGTGACAATATTGAAGAGGGATTTCTCTATTTTCCTTTCTTGATGTAGACACGATTCTCTGATAAAACAGGGTGTCTTGAGTAATACTAAGTAATACTAAGTAGAATTGGTAGATTTGGTGTTTGATGATGACACTGGAGAAAAAGTTTGGTAACTAAGATTTTATATTTCTCTTTCTTTGTCCAGTCTTAAAATGCAGAATGTTTAGAATTGTTAAACACAGCCCCCAACATTGCAATGCTCTTTTTGATATAACTTTTTATCCCTCTCCCAAAAGCCTAGAGTAGGAGGGCCAGAAACTAGTCCACATCCAAAATGTGTGAAGATGAATGGGCACAGGCTACTGAAAGTATGCATCTGTGGATTTGCTTTGCTTGGCTTTGCTTTTTGGGATTGCTGATGATTCTAGTGAGAAAATTTTATTGGGTGATTTCTTATGGAAATTTCAGGGTTGCGTTGACTTCATCAGAACATGTCAATTGGGGCAAATATAAATTATTAATTAATTTAATAAATATTTATTGTATATTTACTATGTGCCAAACACTGAGCTAGGTGTCGGGTATAATGTTGGATGCTAATGGAGTTGTATAAAAAAGGGCAAAATTCAGGAAATAGATCTTCCATTGGGAATAATGAAATAAAATTTAAAATGAACATTATTTTATATATAGCAAGATAGGTATGTTTGACTTCTTTTTGATATGGAAGTTCAATATTTTTATGACTTTTTTGTTTGTAGCATTTAGGCCTTTTCTAAAGGGAGGACATCTTATCCATGATGTCATGCAGCTTTTTTTCATGAAGTTTTTAAAAACTGCGAGCCTTTCCTATCCTGGAAGAATATAGAACTAGTTATTTTTCCATGACTAATATATTGTTTTAATTTTATTTTTTAAACTATCCAACAAGAAAATTGATTGTGTGTGTGCCTGTTAAGTTTTATGAATTTTAACTGCCATCATAATCAATAGAAAATTAAAGTAAAAGTTTTTGGCCAACTTAAGAGATATAGTATAAATGATCAATGCCTAATGGTAATATTTAATTTATAATTTAGTTAAGATACACATTTAAGTTATGTAGAAAACATTAAGAAGCATTGCTTTTTAAAACACATATTTCATAAAATATTTTAAACTATTATTTAAAAAAATTATTTAGCTTTCTATGTACCATTTCCACTTTCAAAATTATCTTTCAGATCTGTTGACAACAAATGGATATTCTTTTATCAATAATCAGACATATCAGATCATTTAAGAGTTCAGTTTTATTATTTTCGTGGAGTCTTCTTTTTGGAGCACCCTGTCCTCTTCTTTCTGGTGGGATTGCTCGTTAGTCTGCAAAACATAGCTGACACTTCACCACTCTTCAATGCTGGATACTCTGATTCTCAGATTCCTATGTCTATCTCTTCTTTGGTTTTTCCATCCAACTCTTTCAAGTACTTACTGGTTGACTTTGAGCCAGTCACCTTACTTTTCTCATTCTTGACTTCTTTACCAATCAAGTGAGATCAATGCTTTCCGTGCTTTGTCTCATAAAATTTCTTTGTGAAGTGCAATGAGATAATGTTTGTGGTCACATTTTGTAACTTCTAAAGTTCAATATGAGATAATGTAATTATGTGAGAGAATTAGAAGATCAGGAGTGCAAAGCTATCACAGTGGATCCAAATGAGGCCTTCCTTTTGGAATCTCTTCAGATCTTAAGTAAGACTTCTGGATAAGGGGCAGTGTAAGAGTGCCGGGAGAACTAAATTGAATCTGGAGATCTGAGTCTTATCCCTGGATCTACCACTGCCATAGCTGTGTGACTTTGAATGAGACGCCAGCTTCTCCAGGCTTAGATTTGCTCATCTGTAAAATGAGTTAAGAAAGAGGCCCTCTATTTGTCTTCCAGCACAAAATTCTATGAGGTCAGCCATCTCTAATTATGAGAAAGGCAGTATATTTTAGACTGGATATGCAATACAGACTTGTGCCGTGGTGGAGAGATGGTTAAATGAATCTGTTGCAACAAAGTCACTAACACTCACTAGTGGAACTTTCTGATTTCATTTTCTTCCCCTGAGTCCTCAGAAATGCTGTCCCTCCTGAAAATGGTGGTGGACCTGAATTGTCATTCTTTGTCTGACTCCCTCTTGGAAGTGATGTCCAGACATGTTGGCCTCTAGACAGCAAGCTTCCCCTATGTGTCAGTATTTGGGGCCACCTGTGGCAAGTCTGCCCACCTCATCCGCTCATTGTACTCACTAGAGCAGAGAAGATTAACTTTCTGAAAATGAAAAGGACAGAGAGAAGACGAGCTGCTTATCAAATATGCACATTTCAGATGGAACTTCACACTCAGTAGAAAGATGTTAGATTGCTGTTAGCTCTCTGGAGCGCTCCTGACAATGTGTTATCAGGTCATGTTTGCATGACAGAGGCAGCCCAAGCAGGAAACATTAAGTCATATGACTTCTAAGACGGAGTCAATCAAGTGAGCAGTACAGCTCCTGAAAACTAATTTCACCTTCATAAGGTCTGGTTATCTGTGCAGCAGACAAGAGGTTTGTCAGCCCCATTCCAGTCTGACCAGGTTTAGCACTGCATCAAGAATTTTAATGAACCGACACTGTAATATGTATGAAAGATGACACTGAGATGAATTCATGAAAAGCCAAGTCCCCATGAAATATGAACAATTACTTGCAGGCTCCTCCGCCTACTTAGCTCATTTTAAATGTCCATTTCAAAGGCCTTTGTCTTTCTGTGGTTCATTTGCAAGTTCGTGCACTGATTTTCATCATATTTAACCAGTTTAAAAATCAAAGAAGCTACTCACAATCAAACAGTTCGCTGAACTTTGGTTTGATGGGGGCAGAGTGAAGGCTAGCCAGAGCTTAAATCTTCATTTGGCTACCGATGCACAGATTTTCTTGTGAGATAAAGAAGAGACTTGAAGATTGGATGCTTATGCTGACTAGGCCCTTGGCATTTAGTGTGGCCCTAAGCAAGGTCCTAATTTTTGTCCTAATAACATCATATTCTCTCTGGTAATAAGAACATTTATTAGTTTTCAGCTTCAAAGTAACACTACCAGGGTTATCCTTATTTTGGAAACTTTTAAAATTTGTCAATAGATACACATTGAAATTACAAATAGCCTTTTCCAGAAAATTTTGGCTTTTTAGTATCCATTCTCCAGATTCTGTATCTTTTCCATGAATTCTATTGCTGCCATAGATATACATTTATATGCTGATCTATATAACTTAGGGTGTTTCACATACTATTAACCACAATTCTAATCTTGTTCTCAGAGGTTATAGGCTGTATATTACCACACTTGTTTAGTCCCACTTCCATTTCAGGCTCCTCCCTTGGCAGACATTGCCCCTTACTTTACAGATATAATGTACTTCCCTAGCTCTAGAACAAGGTAAATCCCTTTCACTTTTTTTTTCTATTTCTTTATCTTAAATATAAGCTATTTTTAACATACAGAAAAATATAGAGATAATTTAAGTAACATTTATGTACTTACTATCCGCGCAATGTCAACACATTTTAGTATTTTGTCATATCTGATTCAGATCTTTTATTTAAACAAACAAAAACGTCCATGACAAATACAGTAGAAGAGCTCAGTGTTCTGTCTGGTCTTTTCTTATCTCCCGAACAAAGCACCAAGATAATTACTGTCAACTCAACTGGCCAATAAAATCTTTTATCACAAATAAAATGTTTATGTGTTTCATTAAACAACATATACTACTGTTTTCATGCTATGTAAGTGGTATCATGCTGGATACACACTTTTGTAACTTGATTTTTTTCTTTCTATTATACTTATGATAATCCATGTTGCATATAAGCTTTATTTTATTCATCTTTATTATTGCATAGTATTTAATAATATAAATATTTTATAATTATTTAACCAATTACTTTTTGGAGGAAGCTGAGTTTTATTTCAAATATTCATTTGAGACAATGTTGCAAGTGAATATTCTTCAACACATGTGGAAGAATGCCTCCAGGGTGTATAACTAGAAGTGGATGAGCTGGGTTGGATGGTTTGCACAATTTCCAATTTTATTAGACTATTCTTTAATGTAAATGCATCAATTTTAGTAAAAGAGAAGTTTATTTTTCTCATACTTAATGATATTGCATATACATTTAGTCATATAAAGGATAGTTACTGAGCACTTCCCATGAGCTAAGGTAGGCACTGTTCTCGGTGCTGAAGATTCAGCAAGGAAAAAACAAAGATTGATGCCCTCATAGAGTGGTTTTATTAGACTTTAAACATTTTGTAAATTTAATAATTAAAACTGTAGCTCTTAATTGTTTTAGTTTGTATTTCTCACATGAGTTGTGAGGTTAAATATCCTTTCATAGTTTTTTTTTTTCCATTCCGTGAATTGCTTATTAGTAACTTTGACCAATTTTCAAATATTGAAAGTAATTTTCTTATTGATATAAAATTTCTTTATTTTATATTCTAAACCCTTATAATCAGATATATACCTTGCAAATATTTTCTACCGATCAATAACTATCTTTAAACTTTGTTTACAGTGTTATTATTGAATAGAAAATTTTAATATTCATGTAGTTGAGTTATCAGCCTATTTTTTTAGGATTGGCACTTTTAGTTTTTAAGAAATTGTTTAAAGGAGTAGCTTTTTGCATGTGAATTATTCATTTTTTGTTTTCTTCTTTTATTAATCTCTGTTTCTATTTCATTTCCCCCCCATTCTTTCTGTATTATTTAGGTTTAGTTTTTAAGTCAAATTTCTAACCTACTGAGTTGAGCAATCGATTCATTCACTTTAAATCTTTCCGGTTTTTGAAATAAAAGTTTTTATCTGTAAGGTCTTTCCATCTTAGCTCTGGTTCAGTTACACCTTAAGCTTTATAAGTATTTAGAAATTTTTATTGTAATTTCCTCATTAAAATTATGTCATTTAGGAATTCTTTTTATTTCTAAAACAGGATGTTATTCTTATTTAGATTGTTTGATGGTGGATGATGATGTTTTCTGACATCCATTCTATGAAATTCCTTAAAATTTTCTTCATGACCTAGTATATGGTAATTTTTTCAATGTTGTCAGTGTTATATATGAAAACAGTATATTTTAATTTGTAGTTCTGCTTTATAAACCTTGGTCTTATGTATCTTAAAATTTATTATGTCTTCATTCATGAATAAAATTGTACTTTAGTATAAAATTCTAAGGTGTCATTTTTTTCCCTTCTGCACACAGAAGCAATTACTCTGTTGATTTCAGACATCTGTGATGGCTGCCAGGTTGCTGTTAGTTTATCAGTCCTTCATAGAAAATGTGCCTTTATTTCCAGTAGCTTTTAACATTGTATTTTTTATGCTTTATGTTTATGATACAATATGTTTGGATGTAGAGTTTATTTATTCATTTGTCTTGATTCTCAAAGTGCACTATTGATTTGAAAATATTTTCTGCTTTGAATTGAAAAATTCTCAGTTTTCATCTTCTCACATACAGCTTCTTCATATTCTTTTGCTAGAATTTTCATTAGTTGCAAATTTGGGCCTCTCAATTTCTCCTCCATTTTGCTTATTTTTTCATATATTTAAAAATTTTCTTTTGCTTTCTCTCATTGCCTTCATTATTATTTTTATCAGTTTGTTATGTTTTCATCTTATTCTCTATTATTTTGAACATATTAGTTATAGTTACTTTAAAATTCTTATTTGTTAATTTGTATTATATTTGTTCTGAATTATCAAGCATTTGGATTACCTATTCTTCTGTTTCTATTGTCTATTTTTTTCTCTTGGTTATTAATCATATGGTTATATATTTTTGTATGTCAGGCAATATTTTTGTTCTATGCTAGGCATTGTGTGTAAAAGAAACAGAGAATTCATACAAAGTTGTCTTTCACTAGAGAAGATTTCCCCTATCTCTATTAGGCAGATTGAGTTCAGGCTGATCATCTTAATTCAACAGGGAGTAAACTGGGTCTAGAATGAGCTGCAGTTTTGGTAAGACTCAGTATGACTATATATATTTTTTCATTTTAGATCTTCATGAATGACAATTTCTGAGTTGTTTTTTTCTGTCTCTCAATAGCAGCCTTCTTGTGGGGCCCAAACTTGGATTCTGTAAAACTCCCATAGTCTCTTTGCAGTCATTTTTTTCCTACAACTACAATGTTCATCATTATCAAATAATTTCTGATACTTTTAAAGAGCTTAGTAGATGTTATTTCCCATGCTAAACTCTATTATATTTATACTGTCTCATTTAATTCTCATAACATTTGTTAATTAAATATTGTTATTCCCACCTTCTATTTGAGGAAAAATGACTTAAATAACTCCCCAGAGTCTTAGCTAGTAAGATATAGTACCAGGATTTGAAATGAAGAAGGTCTGACTCCCAAGTACATGCTTTAAATACTATATCATGTGGTCTTGGTATATCCAGATTTTGTTTGTTTGTTTTAGTGCTATTACATGCTTGACTTTTAGCCCATTTTTACTGTTGTATTTCAGGTACTTCTTGGAAAAGTCACTTATATTTGTAATTTACAAGTGCCTACTGACTTACTCTTCATGATATGACTTCCATCCATATCACTCTATTGAAATAGTCTCAACAAAGTTCACACATAGTTCTTTTTTTGTATTGTGTTTGTTATATATTTTTAAAAAATTTAATTGAAATATAATGCACTAAGTGTGGAAAACAAATATAAACATTCAATTCAATTAATCGATACAAATTAAGCACCGCTGTGAATAACACTGCATTCAAGAGTAGAACATTTTATCTATTACGCCTCCCCTCATGTACCTTCCCAATCTCTGCCTCTTCTTTCCATCTCATCATTTATCACCATTGTAACTCTTAGTGCTACAGATTAGTTTTGCCTGCTCTTGAACTTCATATTAAATGGAATCAGACTCTATGTGTTTTTTATTATCTAGCCTCTTTTGCTTAAAACTTTAAGAATCATCTATGTTGCGACATAGAGCTGTAGTTTGTTTATTTTTATTTCTGTTTAATATTTTATTACATGAATGTACACAATTTATTTAACAGCTTTACTAGAGCATAACTGACATACTGTAAACTGTGCATGTTTTAAGTATATAATTTGATAAGTTTTAACATAGTAATACATTAATAAAACGGTCACCGCAATCAAGATACTGAAGATATTCAATACCCCCCAAAATTTCCTAGTGTGCCTTTAAAATCCTTTTCTTCCATCCTGGCTGCTTCACCCCCAAACAACTTTCTGTTACTATCATTTTCATTAAAACTTTTTTTTAATATAAATGAAATCATGCAGAAAGTATACTTTTTGTATCTGGCTTCTGTTACAACATATTTATTTTAAGATTCGCTTATCAAAAAACTTTATTTTTATTTTTGAGTAATATTCCATTTTACAGATATACCAAATTTATCTATTTGTCTATATCTAGGTCTCAGTTACCTTACCTACCAACTGGAGATTATAAGAATGCCTTCTTTCTTAGATTTTACATACAGAAAATGAGTCAATTCATGTAGGATGTCCAGTTCACTGTTTTCCATGTAAAATATACTCAAAAAATTTTAGTTGTCTCCTTTTTCTCTTCCCAGCTCTTCCTCACTATTCTTCTGCTCTAACTTTTCATCCTTCTCCTTTATAATCTTTTACTCAACCTCCTCTTTTTTCTTCCCCTCTCCTCTTTCCTATTCCTATTTTTATCTTCCTCTTTTATTCCTTCATGTCCTCTTCAAATTAGACTATACAAATAAATATATATTTCCTTTTTTTATAATGCAGTCCCACCTCATAATACTTATCCAAATCTTAATCATTCAATCTCAACTAAATTCTGCCACCTCTATGAGTATAGTTCAGTGTGATTTCTCATTTCTAAAATTGCTTTGCATCTTGTTTGTAGCTTATCCTATACCATTCAGTAGTGTTGTACTTTGATTATACAGCTCTCGTTTTTAAATGTTAGCCATCTGAGATCTACGGCATGTCTTATTAGCACTTTGCATAGTCCTTGATCCTGTAATTTCTTATAATAAATATAATTAAATGAGTTAATAATGTATTTGTATATACAACAATTATCGTCATAGAAAATGTCAGCCTATTACTTTGTTCACTATCTCAATGAGATTAAATGTTTTTCAAGGAAAAAATAAGATTTCCAATAATTATTTTTCCTTCTGCAAACTTTAGACCAGTTCTGGGCATAAAAATAACAAGTTCCACAAAGCCATGGATCTTTGCCTGGTTTGTTCAATAATGTATCTCAGGGATTTTTCTGTAAATATTTGTTGCCTGAATAAATAATATAGGAATTTGCTCATATATTTATATATATATTTTTGTATCGGAACTGTTCCTATTATCTAAGAATTAGAAGGTATTTTATATGAGAAATAAAATAGAAAAGTGAATAATTTTTTGCAAGTGTACACTACTGATATCTGTGAAGAATGTCATTGACATGGCCGTATGTCCTAGAATTCACCAGAAATGTCCTAAAAATGCATTGCTCTTACTAGCAATGAATGATTAGAAAATGAAATTAAGAGACTAATTCTATTCATAATAACAACAGAATAATTCAGTATTCAGGAATAAATTTAACAAATAGCTGCAAGATTTTTACACTGAAAACTATAAGACATCATAAAAAGAAAATTCTAATAAATGGAAAGACTTCTCAAATTCATGGAATGGAAATCTTATTTTGTTAAGATGGCAATACTCCCTAAATTGTATTTCAGAGTTAACGCAACCCCTATCTAAATCTGAACTACAGATTTTGCAAAAATTGACAAGTTAATACTAAAATTCATATGAAAATCCAAGGGACCTAGAATAGCCAAAACAGTCTTGAAAAAGAACAAAATGGAGGACTCACATTTTCCTATTCAAAACTTACTACAAAGCTAACATAATCAAGATAGTGTGGTACTGGCATAAGGGCATACATATTCATCAATGGAATAGAATTGAGAGTACAGAAATAAGCCCTTATATTTATGCTCAATTGTTTTTTGTTAAGAGTGCCAAGATAATTCAGCGGTGAAAAAAAAAATAGTCTTTTCAACAAGTGAATATTTGCATGCAAAAGACTGAAACTGAACTCCTACTTCATATCATATACAAAGATTAACTAAAAATAGACTATAGTCCTAAATATTAAAACTAAAGCTATGAAATCATTAGAAGAAAACATAGGTAGAAATCTTCATGACTTTGGATTAATCATTGATTTCTTACATGTGACAACAAAAGCATGAGCAACAAAAGAAAAAAATATAAATTGGATGTTATCGAAATTCAAAATTCTTGTGCATCTAGAAAATAAAAAGGCAGCCCACAGAATTGGAGAAAATATTAGTAAATCACATGTATCTGATATAGGACTTATATTCAGGATATATAAAAAACTAAACAGCTCAACAATAAAAAGACAAATAATCTAATTTAAAAATGGGAAAAGGATTGGGATAGACATTTATTCAAAAAAGATATATATACAGCAAATAAGCACATGAAAAGATGCTCAACATTATTAGTCATTTGGGAAATATAAATTAAAACCATAATGAGGTAGTACTTCATACCCTACAGGATGTCTGGAAAGAAGACAGACAATAACAAGTGTTAGTGAGTATATGGAGAAATTAAAAACCTTACATATCATTGGTCAGATTTTAAAATGGCACAACTATTTTGAGAAACAGTTTTGTAGTTCCTCAAAATGTTAAACATGGAATTACCGTATAATCTGACAATTCTACTCCTGAGAGAAATGGACACATAGATCCACACAAAAACTCGTACACGAATGTTTCTAGTATCATCATTCATCATGGCCAAAAAATAGTAACTCCCCAAATGTTCATCAATTGATGAACAAATAAACAAAATGTAGTATATCCATATAATGGGACATTATTTGATTTTAAGATTGAATGAGTCTAACCATGCCACACTGAACAAGCCTGATCCCATCCGATCTCAGAAGTTAAGCAGGATTGGGCCTGGTTAGTACTTGGATGGGAGACCACCTAGGAAGACCAGATGCTGTAGGTGTAAAAAATAAAACACAAGGGGTTGTAAGCTGATAAGGTTCTTGCAATCTGTGAGGTCAACCAAGGGTTGCCTAGCCTAAAAATAAATAAATAAATAAAATAAAAGATTTACTGAAGTACTGATTTATGCTATGGCATAGATAAACCTTGAAAATATTATACTAGAAGTCAGACATAAAAAGACACATATTTCATTTATATGAATTGTCCAGAATCCATACAAACAGAAAGTAGAAGTTGCCAGGGGCTGGGCAGAGGAGGACATGGGAAGTCACTGCTGATGAGTACAAGGTTTCCACTTGGGGTGACAAAAATGTTCTAAATGACACAGTGGTGATGATTGCACATTTCTGTGATTATACTGAACACCGCTGAATTTTATACTTCAAAAGGGTGAATTTTATGATATTTTAGCTATATCTCAATAGAGGTATAATTAAAAAGCCAGTGCTTTTACTATAAAACAAAAAAATACAAACATTATTTATGAAAGAATAGTTATTTAGCCCAGACATAAAAAACAGAGACTGCAGCGACAAGGTCCCACTCATTGCCTCCCAATTCTTCAGTGATGTATGATCTGATGAGAATTGACAGGCAGCCTTCTGGGCTGAACATACATACTTAGGTGACAACTGTACTTGGGATGCTTCACATTCAGTAATATGGCTAACCTTTAAGGCAATTTAATTGTACTTGTAAATGATGGTCTACCCATAGTTTTAGCTTCACAGGATTGCTGTAATGTCTATCTGCTGTAACAGTCATTAAATAAAAACATAGTGTTGTGTGCCTTTGCATATTTGCCAATATCGGGCTTTCACGTGGAGTCTCTGTGTGGGAGTCTGGTAGGGATATCCCTTTTAACAAGTGAACATCAACTG
>NW_011889278.1:554636-561693 GCF_000151845.1 Pteropus vampyrus | reverse complement strand
TGACCAGTTGGAGAAGAATCTTTTATTTTTTTTAAAGGGCTCATTTGATTGGCTCAGGCCCACCTGAATAATCTTATTTCAACATAACCAATTATGGGGTAAAATCCATCATACTCACAGTCCAAGCGGTTATACAGGGCATGTCTACCAGGGAGGTTGAGGATCTTGCAAGCCATTTTAGAATTCTGCCTGCCAAGCCATGCTTCTCATTTTGAAGAAATGAGACTTCTTAATATTTAACAGCAAACAAAGGCTTTGGGGGTGATGCCTAACTGAGTATCTGTGTTTTGTGCATATTAAAGTTCCGAGGTTGGGGCCAGGAATGGGAGGGTTAGGTGAAAGGTGAGAAAGACACAGCCCTGTAATTGTAGGTTTAGTTCTATTTGTATCTGCCTTAAGGAATCATATGTAATTGTAGGTTTAGTTCTATCTGCATCTGCCTTAAGGAATCTGAATCCATGTCATTTATGGAATAGAGAAGATCAGAGGCACTTGATTATCTTGCCTTTAAAAAGATACATATATCTTTATGACTGGCAGTTGTTGAATCAGATTACCAGGAATTTAGGTAACTTCATCATCGATGAAAGTTTTATTTGCTTTCCTCATTTTGAACAATCTTTAAAAGTATGTGCTAATAGAAAGATTGGACACTGATGTTGAATTCAATTTCCATTCTCCAAAAAGAATGTATTAGCTATGGATTATAGAATCTACACATAAATATAAATACTGCATATATGAGAGAATAAAGACAATTTTCCCCTGAGGTATCTTTTTGTCAGTCAAAGAGGGTAGCTGGTATATTTTGAGACTTTAGTGAGTTCAGATGATCTCTGGGACTTTTTACTTTCATGATTAGAATTTAAACGCAGAACGACTAGGAAGCTGAGGCATTTTCCAGCTAGAAATAAAGGAGAGGTGAGTTAAATGTTGTGCAGAAAAGGGAAAGGGTCGAGAATAGGAACAAGAATAGGATGTTTTCCCAGGAGAATTTTAAAGCTGTTTCTAGAAAAATAACAAATGTGAAAAGAAATTATACTAATCTATCCATTAATTCCTTAAATCCCGAGCCCATTAAAACATGCCTCAAAGAAAGCTTTGGATGACCTGTTCTGCCCAATTAATTTTGAAGTATTGGAAATAAATTAGTTACGATAAACAGACCAGTTCTCATTATTTTAAGAAGCTTACAATTAGCAACATGGATAGATGATTGTATACAGGGCTTTAAGTATAAAGACATAATGGCACTGATGAAGAATACTGGGCACCCCTTCTTTCTAAAACTAAATCTCTTTTGTACTATCAGGACCAACTTCTGATAGTGAATTCAAACTTTTACCAAGTGGTCTGCTTTTTATAGAACTGATTTAAATATTGAAACGCTGGATTTTTCCTTCACAGTATGTGCAACAGAAACTGAAATTCTTCCGTGAATGTACACATAACATGGTACCAGTTTTTGTTTGCTCTGCAAGCAACATAAAATGAAATGTGTTTAATCCTTTTCTCATTTCTTTTGGCCAGCAAGGCACTTGGCTTGCCAAGGTACCCCCTCCTAACCATAGCCAAAAAGAACTCATTGTTCCTAACTCATTAAATGCAGTGGATTGGCTTGATAGAATCTGTTTGCTTGCCCTCCTGTCTGGTGTGCTATTTTGCATCTGCAGTTTCCAAGGTATTCATTTGCTCACTAGAAAAAAAAATGATGAGGAAAAAAGCTTCATCTGCATATTTCCTATGTTAGTACATTGATTCATTATGTCATTTCTAAAAGAGGGACAATATTATGACTCATGAGCATGGAGGAAAAAAATGAAACATTTATTTCTTTGTTAGTTCAATAAGTGTACATTTGTTAGTGACATGAACTAATTGCATAGTTACCATAAAATAACATGTTTTATTTTTCTGTAATAATGTAGTAACTACATAGTAACTTCTTAGGAAACAATGGTAATTATACAGTAACGTGATAATAGTGCTGTTTTATTTTTCCCAACAACTATGCAATTAACTCTACATAAAGTACAAAATACACCATTTCTGAACTAATCTGTGCACTTGCCTACATAAAGGGTTTCTTCCTTGGTTTTCTTGCCCTTGACTGCCTCTCACTATATCAATTCCTCTCGCTATTCAAAAGTTTAAACCTAAATCCTTTCATAATCTCTCATCTTCAAATCCAACAAACTATTCATCCATCAGCGTTCTATCATGAGGTATAGAACTGAAGCATAAAACTGTAATGTTATGTGACCCAGAAGTGACTTCCAATGGCAAAAAGAGCAAAGCCAGAAAGGATATCTTCAGCAGACTAGCTCCAGACAAACTGCGAAGATACAAGCCCTCCTGGCAGGATCAACTCTGAACTAAGATAAGTCTGAAAGAAGGGCATACATTTAACTTCCAGGGTGAAGAGATGTAGAGAGCACTGGCTGCACTTCCTCTGCTGAGCGATCCAAGAAACACACATGCACAGCTTTGGGGAGAAGGAGAAGAAAGAACACCTCCTGTCTCAGCAGGCAGAGGGGAGTTGCAGTCCTCTTGAGAAATAGCTTCTCTATAAAAAAAAAGAGAATATATCAAAATGGAATTGCTCTAAACATTGTTAAAAGAGAGAGAGTGAGGTAGTCTCTTATGGGAACAAAGATTCACGTAGTAAAAGCGACTTAGATTCATGGCTAAGAAATCAAGACAGGAATAAAGCACAGTTTGGTTCTGAGCCAACAGAGGCTAAAATCCCAAGCACTCGGCTGCAAGCGGTGGTTGAAACCACACAGTCATTGGACAAAAAGAGGGAGAGGTGCTGCTCGGTGGACAGGGCCTGGGCTAAGTGCATGCTTACCCCTACTCTGCCCACATTGGGGGAGTAAGCTTGGTGCTAGGAGAAGAGGTGAGGGAGACTTGCTTTCTGCTTCTGGAGTGAGATTGCTGAAGTTGGGCCTAGAGAGAGGAGGAGACTTGAGGTTGAGCCCCTCAGCACCTCCCATGCTGTGGGTGGCTTCTATGTACCCACAGGAGTCCCGCTGGGTCCCACCTGAGCATTCCATTGCAATGGGCTCTGTGCTGGCTCTGCCTGGGATGTGCTCTAAGACCCTAAACCCACAGACTGCAGATTGCCCTGGCATCAAGCATCTCAACCATGAAATGAGCCTAAAGAAGCTATTTTTTAAAAAAAGGAGGAAAGAGACACAGAGGAATACAGACCCAGAGGCAGCAAAATGGTAAGAAAATGAAAAGCACAGAGGGATACATAGTAAGTGACCAAGAGAGATGGAGAGAAGGAGGCATGAAGAGAGTCACAGAAAATATGATAAGGTAATAGAGAGACAGACAGAAAGAGAGAGGGAAAGGGAGTAAGAAGCAGAAGAATTGATAACGAGAGACAAACAGAGAAAGAGACCCAGAGATGGAAAGAGAGTCAGAGGGAGGGAGGAAGAGAGGGGAATATATGTGTGTGATATACATTATATATATGTGTATATATATGTGTGTATATGTGTGTGTGCGTATATATATATATGTATATATATGTGTGTGTGCGTATATATATATGTGTGTATATATATGTGTGTGTGTGTATGTGTGTTTGTGTGTGAGAGAAAAGAGAAGAGAGAAGAGAGAAAATGGAAGAGGAGAAGAGAGGAGAGGAGAAGAGAGAAAAGAGAGAATTGAATGTATATATGCATAAGACCCTTCTGATTTTTGGTCAGCCTGTTCTAACCATTTTTGGAGTTGTATGAGGGCCAGAGGCAATACTTCTGTTCATTATCAAATTGCATTGCATTTTCAACTTCTGGTTTGGTACCAAGAAATGAATCATACAGCCTTGGAGGAGTACTGTCATTTTTCTCTGTGGTCTAATTTAAATTCTCTATCAAATACCATTGCAACAGTGACTTTTAACATTTTGCATGATTTATGCTGTTAATGAGCAAAGAACCGGAGCAGGTTGGGGTATTCTCTATAAAGGGAAGGAGTAAAATAAAATCCTGCACACAAGCCTTGTGGAAAGAACTATTCCAATTCTGATGGGTCTCATCCAAACTGATCATTTTAAGCACTTGCCCCTACTTATCAAAAATGAAATGGCATTTTTCACTGACTGGAGTACATATATAAAATTCCTGTCCACAGAAGAGAGCTAATTGAATGGGGGAAGAAATACCCCAGAGGTAGAGGAAAGCCGCAACGTCATCTGATTGATTTCAAGCACTCTAAAGAAAGACAGGAAAGACACAAAAAGTTTCTAATATCTAGATTCACTGAAGCCAAGTGCATTGGAATTTGATGGCCTAGAGGTTTAAATTATAGACTGCAAGTTCTGAATTTTCTGAAATGTTTCTTGGATTGTTTGAAAAGGATATTGCCATGTGTTGAAAGAGTACTTTGCACTGGATTAAGAAAGGCATCGAGAACCCACATCCCTCAAATTTACCATGTCTTCTTGTGTTAAGATGTTTTGATATGAACTATGTTACTCATGACCCTAGATTTCTGTTCACCATTCATTCCACTTTTCTCTTTGGGTATGTAGATCTCTATTGCAAGCTTATTTTCAAAATGAAAATGTTAATAACATAAAATTAACAGGTGATTCAAGAAGAATTTGAAAGAGAATGGGGAAGTGGTTCAACACCATCCACCCAACCAATATGAACTGTTCTCTCTACTCGCTGCTTCTCACTCCATTTGGAATGTGCTGTGCTAGTCACTGTGTAGGGAGTATGGTTGGGCATGTCACAGTGTACTCACAGTGTTTCACTATGGGTTGGAGCTTTATTAGTGTCAAGGGCTGTGACCCCAAAATTCTTATGTTGAAGCCCTAACTCCCAGTACCTAAGAAAATGACTATACTTTGAGAAAAGTCTTTAAAGAGGTAATTAAATTTAAACGAGGTCGTAAGATGGGTCCGAATCCAACATGACTGGTATCCTTATAAGAAAAAATTAGGACATAGACATGCACCATGTGAAGGCATAGGGAGAAGACATTTACAAGCCAGGGAGAATGGTCTCAGAAGACACTAACCCTGCTGACACCTTGATCTAACCTCCATAACTGTGAGAAAGTACGTTTCTGTTGTATAAGTCATCCAGTCTCTGGTACTTTGTTTTGGCAGCCCTAGCAAAGGAGTATAATCAGTTATCATCATCTGTTCCAAGAATCATTTTCAGAGTACAGGTATTCCTTAACTAATGAAAGCTATACTTTATCAATGACAAAGTCTTTAGTATGACATTTGAGTATAAATTATATTAACCAATCATCTTAAAAGTGATATTTAGAATAATGGTTATCTCTAAAAATATACTTGGAAGCCTTCTAAATGGCCTCAAGTCTTCCTCAATGGCACCAACTCATCCCGAAGGTGAGACACCCTTCTTTCTAGTCTGTGCTAGCTACTCGGGGTAATATCCGAAGGCCCACATACTTTCTCTCAGCAATGATGTCCTCTCTTGCTATTCAATCCACTTGATTCCTATAGGAGCAGAGAGGCTACTGTTCCTCCCTCTCCTTCTCTACCCCTTTCTTCTGATGACATTACTTCCTTTGTAACTTCCTTCCACAGAAGCTATGCATTCTCTCTTGCCTTAGGTGTTAATGTTGTTGGCTCTCTACTTGGCCTGTTGCACTTGCCTTTCAGAGTTTCTTTTGAAGTTTAAATGGGTTCTATTCAACACGTGGTCCCCAGAACTGTTTGTTATTAGCTTTGTTACCAGTCCAGGAGGAGATGAAAAGCTTTTAATAGCTGACTTACATTCCAGCACCAGCTACTTATCTCATCAAGGTCCAGTACTTGGAAACACACTGACCTACCTAACCCTCTGTTTTCCTCCTTTATTCCACGCCTTTGCCTGACCTGTGAGCACCAACCATCTGATTCCTTTTGTTTTGCTTTTTCTCTCCCTGTTCCTAAACGAAGATGTTTTCTTGGTTTCTTCATTTAACTCTGTAAGCATCTTCCCTAATCCCTTGAATCCTTTTCCAACTTAGAGTTATATTATTACACATATTGATGGCTGCCCACAAGACACTCTTTGATCATCCCATAATTCACACTGAAAGAAATGTCACATTGAGCCTTTTGCCAAATGTAGCTCTTATCTGCTCTTAAAAACATGTAGTAGAGGACCAAATTCCTTTCTCCCACAATAATTTGATTTCATATTTTACTACCTTGCCTAAACTTGTTTGCTGCTTTTATTAAAATAGTAAGTATATTGTGCTATGTTATAATATGCCTTTTCACATTTCAATTTGTTAAAAAAGAAAAAAAAGGAAAAATGTTTAGGTAATAGTATCTCTAATGGGAAAGTGTCTTCAACAGAGTTCTTTCTGTTTTATTCTGAATCCTTGTTATGGAGTTCTTTCTAGAATTCCATGTCCAGCATGCATGCATGGGTTAGGAAGCTGTATTAATGACTTAGAATGCAGGTATTTGAGAAGGAACATCCTTGGGTTCACTCCCTACCCAAACCTACTTCTCTTGTTGAGTGGCTACTTGTTTCTCCCTGGAAATGATCTTTTCAGGAAAACGTTCTGTCAAAGCTCTGTTCTCATTTCTCCATTCCCCCAGCCATAACGTACAGTGCAGTGAGGACAGAACGTCGGGATCCCCTGTGCTTTTTCTCACCTACCTCACCTTCTTTCCTTTATTTTTTTGGAGATCTTTTTGTTTTGTTTTAGTTCCTCGGATTTGTCCTGATGATCCCCCTTCTGTTATTCTTGCAGGTTTCAGCTCTCTCTAAATTCTCCATAATGTACCACTACTCAATGGCCTTTACCCCAATGTTTTTCTGTTTTTTCACACTGGCTCCTATAATATTTTTCTATATTTATCATTTTCTTCTGTTTAAATTTTTTATTTTATCCTAAACTGCTACTAAGGTTAGATCATTAGGTTTCAATGGCAGTCACTCCTACTTTGCAGGTATTTATTTGTACTTAAGTAGCTTGTTACAAGTGTAATTTCTTGTGACTTCCTTAAGAGTGAGCGACCTAGAGTTTTTAATTTAATAATCCTTCTTAGCAGGTCTAAAGAGTCCAG
>NW_011889278.1:533759-554586 GCF_000151845.1 Pteropus vampyrus | reverse complement strand
GTCCTCTCTTGCTATTCAATCCACTTGATTCCTATAGGAGCAGAGAGGCTACTGTTCCTCCCTCTCCTTCTCTACCCCTTTCTTCTGATGACATTACTTCCTTTGTAACTTCCTTCCACAGAAGCTATGCATTCTCTCTTGCCTTAGGTGTTAATGTTGTTGGCTCTCTACTTGGCCTGTTGCACTTGCCTTTCAGAGTTTCTTTTGAAGTTTAAATGGGTTCTATTCAACACGTGGTCCCCAGAACTGTTTGTTATTAGCTTTGTTACCAGTCCAGGAGGAGATGAAAAGCTTTTAATAGCTGACTTACATTCCAGCACCAGCTACTTATCTCATCAAGGTCCAGTACTTGGAAACACACTGACCTACCTAACCCTCTGTTTTCCTCCTTTATTCCACGCCTTTGCCTGACCTGTGAGCACCAACCATCTGATTCCTTTTGTTTTGCTTTTTCTCTCCCTGTTCCTAAACGAAGATGTTTTCTTGGTTTCTTCATTTAACTCTGTAAGCATCTTCCCTAATCCCTTGAATCCTTTTCCAACTTAGAGTTATATTATTACACATATTGATGGCTGCCCACAAGACACTCTTTGATCATCCCATAATTCACACTGAAAGAAATGTCACATTGAGCCTTTTGCCAAATGTAGCTCTTATCTGCTCTTAAAAACATGTAGTAGAGGACCAAATTCCTTTCTCCCACAATAATTTGATTTCATATTTTACTACCTTGCCTAAACTTGTTTGCTGCTTTTATTAAAATAGTAAGTATATTGTGCTATGTTATAATATGCCTTTTCACATTTCAATTTGTTAAAAAAGAAAAAAAAGGAAAAATGTTTAGGTAATAGTATCTCTAATGGGAAAGTGTCTTCAACAGAGTTCTTTCTGTTTTATTCTGAATCCTTGTTATGGAGTTCTTTCTAGAATTCCATGTCCAGCATGCATGCATGGGTTAGGAAGCTGTATTAATGACTTAGAATGCAGGTATTTGAGAAGGAACATCCTTGGGTTCACTCCCTACCCAAACCTACTTCTCTTGTTGAGTGGCTACTTGTTTCTCCCTGGAAATGATCTTTTCAGGAAAACGTTCTGTCAAAGCTCTGTTCTCATTTCTCCATTCCCCCAGCCATAACGTACAGTGCAGTGAGGACAGAACGTCGGGATCCCCTGTGCTTTTTCTCACCTACCTCACCTTCTTTCCTTTATTTTTTTGGAGATCTTTTTGTTTTGTTTTAGTTCCTCGGATTTGTCCTGATGATCCCCCTTCTGTTATTCTTGCAGGTTTCAGCTCTCTCTAAATTCTCCATAATGTACCACTACTCAATGGCCTTTACCCCAATGCTTTTCTGTTTTTTCACACTGGCTCCTATAATATTTTTCTATATTTATCATTTTCTTCTGTTTAAATTTTTTTTTTTATCCTAAACTGCTACTAAGGTTAGATCATTAGGTTTCAATGGCAGTCACTCCTACTTTGCAGGTATTTATTTGTACTTAAGTAGCTTGTTACAAGTGTAATTTCTTGTGACTTCCTTAAGAGTGAGCGACCTAGAGTTTTTAATTTAATAATCCTTCTTAGCAGGTCTAAAGAGTCCAGGCTAGATGGTTATGATGATATCTGTAAGGTGTTAGCGCAGTGTCCAGCATATAGAAAATGTATATGCTATAGCTATGATTATGTTTAGTTAATGTGTGGACTTCAAGGAGTCCATGAATCCCCTCTGAAATTACATGCTGATTTTTATGTATCATATGCATTTTTCTAAGAGTTGAACCGCATATTTGTTCATATTTTTACATGGTTCATACTCATTAAACATTTAAGGATATTGTAGCCTCTGTCTTGAATTTGGAATCATCTCACAGTCTCTGTTCATCTTTGAAGATGTCTTGAGACTAATATTAAACTCATGAGAGTTCACTTTAGAGTAAAGAAAGGTTAGACACATGTCTGTGATAAATAATTGTAAAAATCCAGAAACAAGCTTGGAACTGAAGAGATGTTTAGGTGTGAAGACATGATATATCTGCTAGCTTTAGGTCCAGCTAATAGCTCCTCCTCATGCATCTAGAAACCCATTTAATTGTTCTTTGGACTAAATAAGTCCAGGTTTTTTCTCTCATTGATGATTCCTGAAGTTGTCCCATGAGAGCTGCTGGTAATTGCCAATGGTTATGTGGTGGAACTGTAACTATTTTGGTGCCCTACATTATCATAAATCCTTGCTTTGGGACATTGTATAATGCCTCTAGCATGCAGAGTCTTCCTTATCTTTGAAAGCTCATGTTATGTAGTTCATCTATCAGTGGTCACTCTCACACTGCCAGGTGGCCTTAGTTCATCACACAAATACATATCTGGCACTTACTATTATAATACGACTATTTCTGAATGGTGATGTTTATTTCTTACAGAGATTAAATACTTCATTTTCCCTAAAAGTTAGTTAACTTCAGAATTTTATTTTCTACTTTTTTGAGCATAGGCCTCACTAAACCATCTGGCTGGTTGGGTTTTTGAACAGTGTTTCAGTCCAGGAGTTTTGTTTTTTACTCTTATTTTTTTTTTTTCATCTTTCAGTAGTAATTTTGTGACATGATACATTTGCTGGCACCTTGGCTAGCTATGTTCATGCATTCCTTTACACCTTCTAAAACTGTAAATGTAATCCAGAGCACGGCTATTGGAGGGAGCTGGGAAGTGGGATACTGCAAATCAGAGTTGTGGTGGGGGAGATGAGTGTGTGCAGCAGATAACTACTTGATTAGCTAGATTTAAATAGTGTTGGGTGAATTTGCCAGGTGAAAATAAAAATTGTCAGTTCAGTTTAATTTCATGGTGAATCAAACAAGGAAATTAGATTCTGCTACTCTGTCAGTTTGACATCCACAGCAAGCGACAATTAGAGATGATGAGAGAACTTATATTTACTTTGAAACTCTTGATTTTCTGATAGGCATGTAACTTTTATTTACCCTTGCATTACAGAAAAATGTGACATAACAGTAGCATTAGTGGAGGTTGCCAGAACATTGAAGAGATAGGCAAAAGGGGCAGAAGGGGCAGGTAGAGAGGCCAGAACTCACTTTCATAGTTGGCATAATCAGATTGAGAGGTACGTTGAAGAGGGAAAGGCCTTGTGCTCTTAGGCCAGAGGAGTTTGGAGCTGAAATGCAGGTAATAACACAGTGGTTACACCTCTTGCTTCAGCAGACAAGATTACATTAGAGCAAGTCAAGGCCGAAAGGCAGGGAATGAGAGTGACTCTGACTTGTGCTGTAGCAGCCAGGCCATTCAATTTGATTTTTATTTTCTTCATAAGCCCACAATCCAAGCATTAAGCAACTTGAAGGACTTACATTTAAACACAAATACCTTTCCAGACATTCTTCCCCACCACTCCTAATTTAAGAAAGTGAATTTCAATTTCAAATTAGGGTTCAAAGGGCACATAAAAATTTGTAGAATTGAAGCACAAAATGATCACATGGGAAGTTGCTTCATTGGCTTGCAGCAAAGTTCTTGGCAAGAGGTAGATCTCAATAGCACAAAGAAATAATTTCCCACCCAAATTTTCTCTCGAAGAAATAGTTTCAGGGTTGACTGACTACCTTTGGATAGCGAAGACAGCATTGGATGATATAAATAGAATGACAGACAAAATATGATTTGATTCAAGGAGGGGATAGAGAGACTAAGATATTCTTTGATTTAATGGCTATATAGTCATTTAAAAAGAATCCTACATCTTGTGGGTATAAAGGTCACAAGAAAGCCTGGGTAAGTCACCTCATACCTTTCTCCAAAGCTTTTCATGGACCCGAACATTCTTAGATCTCACGTCCTAAAAGGTCTTTATCTTTGTCTCTTTGTCTCTCTATGTCTCTCTCTTTTTCTCCCTCTCCCTCTCTCTTCCTCTCTATCTTATGTTAGTTAACGAGGGACACAATTCTGACTCCAACTAGATATTTATTTTCTAACAAAAACAATGTGTCAGTGTTCAGTACAAGTTTCTTATTCGCCTTTTCCCACATTAACATTAATTAACATTAATTTTTATTATGAAATAACAAGCACATAGTAAGACGATGGCAGAATAGTTAATGAATGAAAGAGTATAAACAGATACCTTTGTATTCTAATATTTTGGAACTGGGAGACATGTCTAGGACATTTACCAACTGAAAAACAAAATCCTGAATCAGAAAAGTTTGATAGCTACGTAGAGCACATCTTATAGTCACTAGTGATTTTGAATATTTTTTTTAATCTAGCATGATCAAAATTAGGCTGAAAAAGATAAATGAAAGAATCATGAATAATTTAGAGGTGTTGATTTTAACTGTTAATCAAATAGAACATATAAAATTGTATCCTAATTATTTGGAAATGTGATAATTTATGGACGTCAAAGAGTGAAGAAAGGAAAACGAATTATTTCTTATCTACTTTCCATCTTTCTTTCAACAAATTTAAAACAAGAAATGAAAGTAATGCACTTTGCCTCAGCTATATAAAGTGTCTAACAATTTGATTAGTGCTTATACCAGAATTCTAGTATAAGTGGAGTACACTCATCCTAGGGTATTTGTTACATATAAATTCCAAAAACATCTATTTAAAATCTTCTTCAATACTTTAAAAATGAGGTATAATAATGATAAATAACTTGAGCTAGAAATAAATTAGCAGCATACAGTTCAACAGCCTTATATACATTCTCACATTTCTATATCTTGTCTTTTTGGGAGACTAATTGATGTTTGAGTATATCATCTGAATCATATAAGCAAGATAAATATTTATAAGTGAACAATAGTGTAGTATTTGAGAAATCCAGAAAGAGATTCCACTTGCTTGGTCTTAATACAATCTGTATTCCTTAACAACTAAAGAGCTACTATATACTTATGTAAAGCATAAGGTTATCTCATTTTTCTCTTCTCTTTTCCTTTTACTTCTTTCATATTCTTTCTTTTTCTTTTTTGCCAAAGTTTCTCTAGAGCAATTAAATCTTTAGCAGACCATAACCTGCAGTTCTACTTTATTGATATCAAATACTTGGAACAAATTTAATATATATTCTTCAGTTAATATTTTTGAGGGGTCTCTGAAGGAAAATACAAGCGTAAGGCTATACGAGCTGTGCCTTTAAAGAGTTACTCACCATAAAATGCTAGAGGGCATTTATCTCTTATGCTATCTTAAAATTGTTTATGAAGATCTATTAGCAAAAAAAAAAAAATGATATAAATGGGATCTCTGTGTTTTATTAAAAAGTTCAAATTATGATTCTGACTCTTCCTAAAATAAATACAATTTAACTGCTAGTATATTAATTGCCAGTTGGAGCACTCTATAGCTCGACCATAACACAATGCCACGGTCCATTACTCTATTCAGCAAGCCACTGGTTACATGCAGATATTCCAAATGATTTCATAAACACAGGAGCAGATACTGGTAAGCAGTGATTAATTTCTGTAGGACCATGTGATGCCCTGTAATTCTTTAATGGTGCCAAAGTGATCTATAGCATGAGTACATACTTTGGCTAGCTCAGCAAATGCCCAAGGCAAGCGTCAGGAACATCTCTCCTTGCAGGCATTTTGTGAGGATTTTATTCACCTTGGGAAAGGACCTACAGTTTACACAGAAAAAAATACTTTAAGAATTTTGTGCATGTAGTTGCTCATGGGAATAAAAGGACTTTTCTTTCCCTTTAAAGATATATTATTATTTTACGGTGTTCATATGATCATTACGCCTAACAAAAGGAAGCTGGAAAGGTGCCCTTTCTCTGTTTCTCTGGCACCATTTCTGGGAAAGACACTAGGCCCTTTTCATAGGTTTTGAGATTCTTTATTCATTATACAAAAAGGTTCTTCTAAGGATACACATCAGTAGCCAGTTCCATCAATAGCAGAGCATGAACAGAATGCATTTAGAAACCAGTGAGGTTACAACAGCAATCAACATTTTTCAGCGATGCGCTCCAATTTTAAATGAGAATTCTGGTGACTCTGTGATGTCAGAGTGCGTATTTTGATTAAAACATTTTTTTATTGAATTTTTTATGGGCCCATTACTGGCATCCCTGGGTACACATAAACATTTTTTAGGACAATGCAATCCAGCAGAGAGGTGGAACTGGGTTTTGAGTCATAAAATAGGAAACATTAAACCCAATGGTCAAGGAGTGCACAGTCCCCTAAACATCAGCCACCCAGACTCTCCCTCGGGCCCAAGGCCACTCCGTTAAGTAAATTAGGTGCTTAGGGAAAAATTTGAACAACAGTGGGCACTGAAGACATAGCGCTAAGAGAGTCTTATTTCTAAATATCATTTAATAGCTGAAGCAAGCCAAGATATACTTGTTTATATAGAAACAGAGGGGTCTGCCAAGCCCTAGACTACAGACAGACATCCCAGGTTCCAGTCCTGATTTGAATACTTACTCTCTAGGGGACTTTGACAAATCAACTAAAACATCTGAGATTCAGATGCCTCCTTGTAAATATAGAGATAATACCTCCTAGGCTTGGGCATACCATCCAAGGCCAATCAAACGAGGGGAAAAACGTATTTGGAAAATCCGCTATAAGCCTGAAAGTACATATTGAAGAAAAATTGCCCTTATTTATTTGATGATGGAGACTTCAAAAGAGGCCTTCAAAATATTCTTTAAAAAAACCTCGAAATCCAAGGCTTTGAAACTATCTTTTTCTAAGCAAAGCCATTGCTTAAAACCCCGGCTGCCCTTTTACTTTACTTGAACCAACCAATTCTGGAAGTGATGAAATGAACTTGGTAGAAATTCCCTAAAAGATATACTCTGATGCTAAGTAGGATGCTTGTTGGGCCCGAGAGTCATGGCTTAGTGGTGAGAGATGAGAGTGTTCTTTGTGCTATGAGAAACTTGGCTCTAACTTGGGAACTAGGCTCTAACTCGGGAAATTTGCTTACAATGAACATAGTTGTAAATGCAGAGTTACATGCAGTTTTACTTTATTGGAGAGGAAATCATAACTTAGGTCTTTATTTTTGGTTTATTGAGATGATTTACATGGCTTTAAAAATGTGAGTGGTACTAAGCCAAATAATTCATGTGAATTTTAAAGGAATCTCAGCTGTCTTATTTTAGAATAGCTCCTATTTCTCTCTCTCTCTCTCTCTCTCTCTCTCTCTCTCTCTCTCTCTCTCTCTCTCTCTCTCGCGCTCTCTGTATGTGTATGTGTATGTGTGTGTGCGTGCATGTGCTTTATGGTTAGGTGGCAATGGGTAATTCTGAAACAAGACTACATAAGTGATCCAAAGTAATGACACATCCTAAAGATAAGGAGTAGATTTGTTGGAGTAATCAGCTGTTCAAGAAAATATACTTACCTGATATTAGCTCTTCAGCATTTAAGGGCAAGATTCTCATAAATAGATGCCATCTCAGATCATAAAATATTGTTTTAAAGTAACCATAGTTTCTAAAGTAGTTGTTAAGGATAATTGGAATTGATATTAATGTTTTATAGTTCTTTATTACAGTATGATGGCTTTATTACAATATGATGTGAATTTTTATACATAAAGAAACGCACACATATGAAGAGGTATATAGCACTTTTTTTTCTGAAGTAACTTCTAATTGGAGGAGGTTATATTCTACCTGACAAACAATCCCACTGGCACTTGGTCTTTTCACACTTTGAAGGATTAAAAGGTTATCTTGGGTTGATTTGGAAGAAAAAAAATTCATGCTCACATATTACATATCTGTATTATTAAATCAGCAGGCATTTTAGATTTTTATTCCAAATTCACAAACTAAATTATAAAAAAATCAAAAAGTTTGATTTCACTGTAGAAATTGATCTAGAATGATTTATTCATTCTCAGGAAGAATTTTTTTCTGTTTCATTTAAAAATCCAATAAACTTTCATTTAACACTGTAGTCCTAACTAGATGATATGTGTTAGGAATGAATGTTAAAGGAGATGTAGTTCTTGCTTTCAAGTTGCCTAGAGTGAGAGATGAAGACCTTTAACTTCACTATTACCAGGTTGAGTGCTCAGAACTTGGAAAGAAGTGAGCAACAGCATTTTAACATGGAGATCATCTCACATGCTCTGGAGGCGTCAGGTGACCCTTGGTGAGATGAGATGCACTGCAGTGGTTCTGAGATCTGTCATTAAGACAGAAAAAAAGAAAAAGAAAGAATAGATGAAAATGAAGAAAAATTGTAGATGGTCAGACAGAATGCTGAAGGCACTTGAAATATGTAGGATATTGAATGAATGATGAATCTTGTGTCTTCAAGCAGAGGCAGTTATAATTGTTAAGGTGCTGGTCAATTTTAAAAGTGCTTTCATTTCTGATTTTTATTTCCATTCTTGATTCCTCTCAAATAGGGCAGATAAAAGTTTTTGTTTGTTTGTTTGTTTGTTTTGTTTTTGTTTTTGTTTTTTGTTTTTGTTTTGGTTTCGATCAAGCTTTGCATTAACATACTGAAATAGCATAAACTTCTCTCAAACTGAAAGTATTTGGTGATCTAATTAATTTGGTACACAGAACCACTGCTATGTTTGGTTGTCTAGCCTATTTGAAAATAAAACAAATAAGATATATTAATATGTGGTCAAAATAAGCATCTTGAAATTCTTGAATACTGATCAATCTCTCAATGTAAATGTATAAGCATATTTTAAGAAAAGCACCCTCTATGTTATTTGCTTTGCCTCAAATACTTATAGGCTCTCTGACTCAAATGAGCTTAGAAGATTCCTCTGGCCTCTTTTGTGCAAGGCCTAGAGGAATAAGTGGCCTAGTCTTGCCTCCTTTCCCTGGGACCGAACTTGTTGGCTTCTTGGCCTTCTACAGGTAACCAGTGTCTCCTCTCATGATAGAGGGTTTCCTGGGCCTATTTTACCTTATTTAGCTACATTAAATGATAGACAAACAGAAAGATGATAGATAGATAGGTAGATATGTGGATGATAGATAGAATATACTATCATATGGTAGAGAAATAAACGTAGTTTACGAAGTTCAGTTCCATAAACCCCTTTGTTTACCCCCCAACCTTCCAATTCCAATTAAGTTGGCTTAACTGTGTGATTTTAATCACTCTGTTGGGTCTTTAATTGAAAAGAGTGCTAACTTTTGTCAGTCTAGAGATGGATTTTTTGATGGAGACTATTCTCAGGGAGATTTAGAGGTGTCCTAGTGCCTCACAGCAAAATGTCTATTGCTTAATCAATACAAGTCTACTAGAAGACTCTCCTGTTTTTCTGTCATACATTTTTTTTTTTTTGGTGTCACTTGAATGACAAATGAATACATAACCGAACCTTCTGGAAAAAATTAACTCTTTTTAAAATCAGGCATTACACTATTAACTTATAATATTGGGAGTGAGGGAGATGAAGGAGGTGTGCTGCTGCCAAGTTCAAGTATAAAGGTCATTCATTATATCTTCTTTAGAATGTGATAGTTCAAACAATATTCTGGTATATAAGATGTAAGAAAAAATGATGTGGGAAATCATTGGGGCTAGCTGTAAAGTATCAAATTACTTTCGATGTGTTAGGCTATTTGGCTTTGAAAAATCTTTTTTTTCTTTTTTTGGTGTATTATTGTACTTTTTTTTTCTTACATGGCAGGATTCCTTTCAGTACTGAATGTTTTAAAATAACACCAAGATTGAAGGAAACTTGGCCTTTTTTTCCCCACAGGAAATAATAGAACAGAAACCTATTTTTTACTAATTGTATCTGTCATACAATTTTAGAACTTACACAGAATTGTTTTCTTCAGAATGTCATTGTGTGAATACCTATGATTGGTAGTGTTCTTTGGATTGGGGGATGATGAGCTGACAAAAGGAAAGAATGTACTGAGTCAGCTCATCCTGACTCATCATATAATTAACTACATGCAATTAACATGATGAGAAAGAAGCAACCCTTTTTTTTTTTCCCCCTCTGTCTGGTGTCTTTATAAGGACATACAATACAAAAGTACAACCCCATTTCTTATGGATAGATAAAAAATTTCCAGAAATATTAAGAAAGAAATAGCATAGAAGCTCTTAATTCTTCTTTTGACATTGATTATGAAAAGGTTCTAATGTAATTCTCTCCCCATATGAGTAAAAGTTTGAGGTTAATGCCTTAAGGAATGTATAATTTCCTTTCCTCACATCACAGTTAGAAAAAAATTTAGTTTGACTCTAAGTGTCTGTAGAATTTAACTGTTCCTGTTTTAAGAGTTTGATCTGTACAGTATAACTTCATAAGGACCAAGGAAACTGCAAGGGAACCTGAGCTTTAAAATCTCCTGTCTTTCTCTTTTTTTTCTTTTAAGAGTACTTTTTAGATTTGAGATGGCTTTAATAGTTCTGGTCTTCTCCATAAGAAGGGAGTGCCAGTGCTTATAAACACTGCTCTTCCATCCTGAAATTGAGTCTTTGAAACTAAAACCATACAGCTCCAGTCGTGTGAGTCATGATTTTTCCATTTAACCACATTAACCAAATCATATAAATGCAAAAGATATCTTTTATTCACATTTTAGAATATCTCTCAGGCTCCATCTATCTAATCTAATCTATCTATCTATCATCTATCCATCCATCCATCATCTCTACCTGTACCTGTACTTCTATCATCTCTGTGTGTGTGTGTGTGTGTGTGTGTATAAATAAATATATATGTATAAATATATATATATTTCCATCTCAGTCAAAAAAGATATCTTAAAGATGAAAATACTGCTATTCGAAGAAGCAAAAAAATTTAACTCTTTTCCTTCATTTAAAAAAATCAACACAATTCTTTCCTGTCTGTGCTTTTATTATAAATTCTGAGTTAGAGGGTGAT
Organism: Pteropus vampyrus; assembly: GCF_000151845.1. Taxonomy (NCBI): domain Eukaryota; kingdom Metazoa; phylum Chordata; class Mammalia; order Chiroptera; family Pteropodidae; genus Pteropus; species Pteropus vampyrus. The sequence goes on along the minus strand of NW_011889278.1, from coordinate 543,710 downwards.
TATTCTAAGTATAATTGTAACTAGAAGAGCAGTAGTATAATATCCATTGTGTCGCCTTCACTTTTTCTTTGACAAGACTAGCATAGATCACTTTTGCTTTTAGAAAAACATAAGAAACCAAATTCACCAAATTGTATACATTAAATATGTGCAGTTTTTTTGTATATCATTTATATACCTCAAAAGCTGGAAAAAAATAAAAAAACTTAAGAAAGACAAAATGTACATTTTTTTTCAGAATCTATAATTCTCAATCCATAAATTAAAATAATTTACTTTTGACTTTTAACTATATTTAAGAAACATATGTTAATCATTACCCAAAACTGCATACTGGCTTTTGGTATTATGTAAAATAAATTGATTAAATGGTAGCATAATCCTTGAGGATTATTACAGAAAAGTCCTTTGGCCTATACAAATTTTACTTGCATTCAGTTTTCACCAGATACTTTTCTATGAGTAGGCTCTTTACATTATGCACTTTTTGATAAATTCATAATCTTAAAAAATACATTTTTTATAAATATATTTTACATGTTTATATATATACATATATAGTGTTCAGATTTGTATTTTAATTCTCCTTTTCAAGAAGACAAATTAAAAATAAAATTAAGAATAACTTAATTCTAAATTTTGCCATTTGGGTCCATAATAATTTATCTATACTGTTTCTTCTGAGAAGAAAGAATGACCAATTAATTGTCATTTTCAGGTTGCACTGTTTAAGGAATTTCCTTTTTCTTTGTCACTACTCAAGTTATTTGTTGCTGTATGTAACAAACCACCTCAACATTTATTGATTGAAAACACATTTATTATAAATATCTTTCTTTCTGCTGTGGTTAACTGGAATGGTTCTTGCATGTCCTCTCATGATGCCACAGTCATCTGAATGTCCAAGATGACTACTCCCATGGCCGGCAGTTGATGCTGATTTTCACTAGATCTCAGCTGGGCTATTCATCAGATCACCTATACATGCTTCTCCATGTGTAGAAAACTATGGAAAGTTATTTATTCTTTGTAAGCTACTGCCTTTCTGAGTTCATATCTATGTGATGGTGATAGATAGGCTTAGGATTACTATTTATTATGACCAACAGTTAGGAAGAAAAGCTGGTTGCTGAGTAGGAAAGGAAGACAAACTGGAACCCACAAGTGCCTCAGCATCTATCTATCCTCCCCTCTAACCTTGATATCCAGGGTATAATGGCTGTCGTTTCACTTCCACCTCTCAAATCTCATACAGCTTTACTTTTAGCCAACTCTAAGCTGCAACCATACAAAATTGGGGATTCTGGGAAATGTTGCTCTTAATGTAAGCAAAATGTTGCTCCTAATATAGAAAAAGAACAATCCAGCACATTCCACTCCTTGTCAACTCAGGATCTATCCACTGCTCTTTTCATCTTATCTAAGTTTCAAGTATAAAGAGCAAAATTATGCTTCTGCTTAATATGCATCTGTCTCCTTTACAACTGAAAAAACGCTAACTTTCTCCCCAGGAGAGGATTTACAAAGCCCAAGTACAATTATTTTATTTATGATTAATGTTCATTCTTTCTCTGATGCTGAGCTTATAGAAATAGCCTCCTCCTAAATATTTCTTCTAGAAATAATAATTATAAGTAGCTTGGAATGTAGAGGGAAATTATCCATAATGCCACTATTAAAACTCCTCCATTTTAAAAATTTAATATACTCCTTTCCAATAATTTCCTAGTATAATATGTTATTATATATCACGAATTAATAATAGGCATTCAATTTTAATTTACCATTCAATTTACTACTAAATTATCACTATATTTTCAGGTTATTACATAGCCTTCATAACAGTGACTCTATAAGATTCTATTCAGTGATTGTGGCGTTGATTAATTTGCCCCTATTCTTCTGATTCACATTTAGACTGTTTGCAATTTTTTACAGGTACAAATAGTCTCATGTAGTCAAATACAATGCAGTCTCAGACAGGTCTATGAAAGTGAAATGCATTAAATTTGTACAATATACTTATGAGTTATAAGGGATATTCCATTTCCAAAAGCTGAAAATTTTATGAAATTCATAACTATACTTCTTTTAAGACAATATATTTCCAACAGTTATTCAGAGAAAGCTTTTCTTTCATTTGCAGAACACTGTCAACTAGTTTAATTTTAGTAACTGACCGAAGTTAAGAATTTCCTGATTTCTTCTGTTATTGCAATTTTATTACATCTGTGGAACCACTGTTTTTTATTTGTATCAGAGGTTTTATTTTTATAATTTCTACTAATTTTTACATATTCATAAAGTAAACATAACATTCAATAATACATCAAAATAATTGCATAAATATTGCTAAAGAGAAAAATGATGGCAGTACGTCAAACCTGAGTGTTTTGAAGAAGGAAACTATAGCTTAAAATGTTCATTCTTCAGCTGATGTACAGATGTAAAAAAAAAATTGAGGTAATAAGTGTTTTGGGATTGTTGTTGTGTAATGAGTACAGAAGTCTCACTAAAGTTGAAAGTACAAAAAGTTGGGTATTTTTCTAGAATATATCAATGACTTTTTATGCTTGTCACCTTTCCATAGAACGGGACATTTTAGGATAAATAAGTGGGTTAAATAATATGAACATCTTATGACTTTTGACAAATGGGAATACAGTGGGGAAACATGTAAGTAAGACTATGACTAGGTGGACAGAGAAATGTATTCCGAAAGATCTAATGTTTAAGCTGAATTCTGGAAAGAAAAAAGGAATTAACTATGTAAAGGTAATGACACTCCGGGCAATTTGGGAGATAGAAATAGAAACCACCCATGAGACTGGGGAATTGTTAGTGGTTCAGCATGCTGGAGTGAAGAATGCATGTGGCCAAAGAGTGGGTGGTGGAAGTATGAGTTAGCAGAGTGGCTAGAAGAAAAAATCATAAAAGATCATGTGAACTAAACTGATGGTTGATCTCAATCCTGAAAGCTCTGACAAGTTCTTCCTAGAGGCATGAGATAAATATGACCAGATTTGTTTTCAGAAAGAGTTTTTGGCAGCTATGAGCAGTAGAAATTGGAGAAGTTTAAGAGAGACCAGTTAGGAAAATGTTATTATAGTCCAGGAAAGATAAAATAAAGGGATGAAGGAAGGCAGTGGCAGTAGGGATGGAGAAGAGGGGAAGGTGGTAGAAGAAATTAGAGAGGTCAAATTTACCAGGACTGTGCCTATGTATTTGAATGTGGAAGTGGGCAATGAGTGAGAAGAGATGACTTCTAGACTTTTTCCTTGACAACTGAGTTCATGGTGATGTCATTCTCTATGAGAAGAATACAGGCAAAGAAGCGGTTTTATTGGTATATACGGTCAGTTCAGATTCACCCATAGAATTAGACACATCTATATTATATATATGGAGGAATATTCACTAGATAGTTGGAGATATAAATGTATGGATGGAGTTGGATGAATAAACTTGGATAGTATTGGTAAGAAAAAATTAATCTTGAAAATAATATTTGGATGAGATAATTCAGTAGAGGAAGAGCAGAGAGCCTAAGGCAAATCCTTGGGAGAGTACAGACACTGTGCAGCCATGGAAGGAATAGAAAATATCAAAGAAGGCATAGAAAAAGTATGGGGAGAGGTAAAACCCTTTAAGTATTTTATACATATTTCATGGGAAGGCTGTCTAATTTATGAGCCAGAGAATCTGTGCTCTAGTGCTGTTTCTAGGCACGTGACCTTGGCTATATTGTTTAATATCACCAAATTTTTATTTTCACCTACTCAAGATGAGGCTATGGCTCCTGCTGCCTCAATTATAAGTTTATATCAGATAAGGTGATCTATGTGGAAACATCTTAGGAATACTCCAAAGCATCATATAAATGTAATTTTTTTTCTTGATAATGAAATCTTTTAACTACTTTTGCCTATTCTATCCTCTTTGCCACTGAATAAAATGTTAAATTGGCTTATAATTTTATCTTTATGTTATTGTGTCATCCTGGCATTGAAAGAAATATTACTGAAAAATTTACAGGACTGCCAAATAGTCTAGCCCAAGAACTTTGAAGATGTAGAACAGAGGAGAGACTATAGTTTCAAATATTCACTATGTGACACACTTAAGATCAGGCTGACATTGGGTTAGTACTAAGAAAATCAATCTTTGGAAATTTGGTTGTGTGCTTGGCAATGCTATAAAGGCAATTGGAGGAAAATGGAGTTTCTAATTCAAAATGAATGGCTGTGTATAAATATATCTTAAAAGTATGACCTAGTGGCAGGGATGCCTGCAGGCAAAATTAAAGTCAGTGGAATTTGTCTTACTACCTACTTCCGCCTTTTACAGATTTTCCTCTTATTTCAGTCCTGTCTACTACATTTTTTCTACTTATTGCCATTGTAAAAAATTTTTCTGAACCTGGGGAATATAATATCATGTACTCATTCATTTTCAAGTATTAAAATCTAAATGTATAATTTTTAAAGCAGTTTTTCTCAAAGAGTGAATTGCGAACTACCCAGATTAATGACTCAGGTGATTTTGACCCTTAACCCCAATGGAAAAGCACTTCTCTAAGAGTATTTATCTCTTTAAACAGGAATGCAAAAAGAATTTGATATTATTACAAAAGAAACTAATGAAACATTATTACAGTATAATAGAAACAGTGTTTGTAATAAAAAACAATTTGATGTTTTTCTGACTAACAAGATGTGCAGTGCTCTTAGCCAAGTCACTTAATCTCTTTGAAATTCCATTTGTCCACCTTTACAGTAGATACAATAATAGTAATAAATCCAATAAAAAAAAAACACCTTAATCTCACAGAGTGGTTGTGAGTATTGAGAGGGAGAGATATTGTTGATTAAAGTAGTTTTACAACTCTGAAATAATATACCTATAGAGCATTATCATTATTTTAGTTAATGATGGACTATTTTAAAGGTTATGCCTTTTGCCACTTTTTATATTAAACTATATATTTTACTAATACTAAGAAAACTGCTGACCTATAGGTAGCTGGACTATATAAATGCAAATGAAAATACAACATGTTAATTACACATAGCTGAAATTATTTATAAATTTAGGTTTCTCTTATTATGGGTATATTTCAAGAAAAAACTTGATATTGTATCAGAATTCCTAAGTTTGTGTTCAATAAATATTTACTGAATAATTGAATGCATTTAGAATATATTTATTTCATATTGTTAGCAGAGAGCTATTCCTTTTTATTATGTTTTCTAAAAATTTCTCATAACAATAATAAATACGAAAATTTTGTTAATACCTTATTGATGTGGGATCATGCAGGAGTATTAATAATAGTATGACAGCATATCAATAGTAATATGACTAATGCAGAGGAATTCTGCCTTAAGGTTTATGCAAGAATCTACTTGAGCTTTATTTTTATGATTTAAAGAGTCATCACCTATCAATTCAATTATAATTTTATCTCAATGAAATGAGCGCATGCCTGTCAACAATATTGTTTATTAATTCTTTTAAACAAACCCGTAATATGCACAAGGAGATCAGATCTATAACCATTGCACTCCTAAGGGAATGGTTATTTTTCACTCTTGTGGTCGATGTTTTATTTAAATGCTTTCCAAAATAACATATAGAAGTTATTAAATATGGTGTTGAATTAAAGAGTGAGTTTTCTTGTGTTTGGTTTATAGTGAGTATGGAATATTGGCTAGTTTCTCAGTTTAGAGTGGAATTTATCTACCAATAAATATTAGTAAATATTGTAGAATTCTTTTGTTCACAATTTCCTCCCTCTTCCTTGCCTTTTCTTCCTTCTTTTTATCCATACATCCATTTTTTATTCCTGTCATAATTGTTACATATGGATTATCTTCTATGCGCTACGGAAAGTATCAGGTGACAGAAGAGACTTAAAATCAGTGGTTCTCAACCAAGGGCAATTTTGCCTCTAAGGGGACATTTGACAATGTCTGGAGACATTTTTGCTCATCACAACTGGGGGAGAGTTAATGACATCTACTGGGTAGAGCTTAGGATGCTGTTAAACATTTCACAATAAAAAGAACAGTCCTCCCAAGAATTATCTGTTCTTAAATCTCAGTAGAGCTGAGGCAGAGAAACCCTGCTTTAAATAATTCCTAGCTCTACCATATACTCAGTGCTGATATCTTCTTTACGATGTCCCTGACAGGTGCTTTGTGCCTAATTCCTCACGACTTTCAATATGGAATTGAAGATGATAACTATGCACAGTTTCCTTCCATATGTAGAAAGCATTGAAGTCTTCGTATTACTGCTTGGAGATTTCTGTTTCTTTTGTGGTCATCTTAATCCTCTCGTGACAAAACATTATTTTCCGTGAGTGGTTATTGCTGTTTATTAACCATACTACTGTGGCCACACTTTTGTTATAAATCAGCACAAACATGATGTTTTATATATATTTTTGGTAAATGTGATCTCTTTAGAAGAGTGAGAGGTCTGGTTTGTATTCTGCAATGTTGTTTGAGAGGTATTATGGATAGTGGCTGAGAGCACAAACTTGGTATCCATATTTTCTGGGTTTGAAACTTGGCTCTCATGCTTTTTCGCTGTGTGAACCTAGGCAAGTGTATTAACTTCTCTGTAAAATGGGGATTTTACATGGGATTGTGTAGATACTTACATTGAATAAGTTACTACTATATTTTATCAACACAAAGGTGTACTTGCTTTAAATGCTCAGTTATTTTATGTATCAAAAAAAGAGAAAATGTTGCCAATTAATTATACACTATCATGCATAAGGCATATTTCAATCTCAGAGGTTATTAAAATGTGAAACAAAATGCGCTTGTCAGAACCAATGAAATACTGTATACGTAAAGCATTTAGAACTGTGCTTGACATCGAGTGTGCTCTTAATTTCCATTAGCACTTAAATTGAGATATTCATAATAAACTTCTAGTATGAAAACAAGCGACACTACAGAATATTAGCAGTGTTCAGAAAGCACTCCAGAACTTCAACACTGCTAATATTGTTTTTCAGGAGGAGGATTTTTTCCTTTTCTTTTCTTTAATTTTTTTTTTTTAACTGACAATATTTCTATTCATACATGTCTTAAAGGGCCATTAATGATTTGAACACAAGATTGATTATACTATTAGGTAGAAAACTCACTGAAAAAATAAGTGCAGCCAACTAACTGGAAACATTTAATAGAAAGAAATTTTAGTTTGGAAGTTGTTTATTTATTTATTGGATTTGGTTCCATGTTCTGTGTCACAGTCTGGTATGCTTTCTTGACTCCCCTGTGTAAGAGTTAATCATTTTCTTGGGCTTTCACACCATTATAAATAAACACCTTTTTATGTTCCTCTCTTTCTCCTGTATCTTAGTTTTTTTATGTATGCCTTCTTCATTTTATTTATTTATTTTTATTTTTAGGTTCTTCCTTTCTTTCTTCCTTTCTTTCTTTCTTTCTTTCTTTCTTTCTTTCTTTCTTTCTTTCTTTCTTTCTTTCTTTCTTTCTAGGTAGATGGGGGAAAATAAAAAGAAAACTAATTTTACTGTCTATGAGGCCAATAAACAAACAAACAAACAAACAAACAAACAAATAAATAAATAAAATGCCTTCTTTGTTTTAATACCAACAAATAGAGGACAGGGACCAGGTATTAATTGTTCCTTTATACCTAGTATCTGGCACAATTTCAGATACAGACTATGCAAATTCATACTTTACTATTGGTTAGCTTCTTTTGTACCATAAGATGTAGAAGGCATAGAGTGCCAGGACTAGAAACTAAGTCAATTGGTAAGTCAATGGGTAAAATAGTTTTCAAAAAAATTAATGTGAGGTCAGAGTTCAGTGTGTCATACTAGAGTATAGAAAACATCTCTGTTCAGAAAGAGTAAGAATTTTCAACAATACTTACATTAGTCTCATATTCGTATAAACTACTGAGTCTGAGAAAACTTTAGCATATGATCTCTTCCTTTGCTCCAATGTAAAGGTTGCTTCTTGTTTGTTCTCTTTCCCTCCTATATCTCACTTAGACATGGCTGATGAAACTGGGGGATGAAGGCATTTTAGAGGCCTAAAAGGTTTGCCAGAGATGATAATCAGATGCGTAAGCCTACTAAGAGCGCGTTTAGAGTCATGTTTATGAAATATAAGATTAAGTCTTTAGGTCTGAGACAGGCGAAGACGACAGAATAGGTAAAAGATAACAGCTAGGAATCTGTTTCCCAATGATTAAGCCCAGAAGGAAGAGCCTTGCATTCCAAGAACAGAATATTCAAACAAGGGCTTTGAAAATAAAGCTAAAGCAGCCTGTTCTGGGATTTGGGGAATGCAAAAATGTACTCCTGAAATGGAGCTCAGGTAATTATAAGTCAGCTTTGGCCTCCTTTTACCTATGAGAGGTGAGACTAATGTCCATAGCTAAGAAAGTCTCATTGCATGTGCTCTTCACTGGATGAAGCTCTTTGCCCACATTGGGTCATATATCAAGGACGATAGCAGGTTACTAGTTGCCATGTGGCTTATTAAACCTAATATGCCATCAAACATAATTTAGGAATATAACTCACAGGTTCAGGATTTTATGTTTATGCTAGTAGCATTCCAAAACTTTGTCCTCTACTCAGAAATAGTAGTAAGAAAGGAAAGATATAACCATAGTAGAAGAAAAGATTTTAATATGCTAGTTATTGACTTTTGGAAAGGGGCTCAGGAGTTTTACATCCTAATTTATCTCCCTCTCTGAAAGAACACTTATTTTAATACCTCCTATTCCTGGTTTTTATTTAGGCAGATGGTTGGAACATGAAAATAATATATTAACAACAGATGCACACCTTTCCCTGGATTTCGCAGTGGCGAGGCTGCTGTCTCAAAAAATCGTTAATGGAATTTAGTCTCTCACTTCCATGTTATAGGTTTGAAAAATGCTGCCTTGTTGTATCCAAAAATCATTATTATCTAATTAATATTTGTCATCATCATGAACTTAGTTCAGGTAGCTTATTGGGTATTAATAAGTAACGATTGTAAGCAGACAGGAAGTGATTTCTTTTTAAAGGTGCCACGTTGAATTACTATTAAATTCAGTGTTGTGAATTACTATTCTGGGTGGTCGTTTAAGTCTTTTAATTTTTAAATCTTTTAATTTTTCTTTTTTTTATGCCTAATGCATTCGATCTTTCTAGGTGGTCTCCCATCCAAGTACTAACCAGGCCCAACCCTGCTTAGCTTCCTAGCTTCCAAGATCAGATGGGATATGGCGTGTTCAGGGAGGTATGGCCGTAGACAAGTCTTTTAATTTTTAAAATTAAAAAATAAAAATAGAGTAAAATTAGCTTTTCAATGGACAAGTCTAGGAATTTTAATTCATACATTTGTATTGTCACCATCATAATCAGACAGTTTCATCAGTCCCCAAACTTCCTTTGTGCAATCACTTTATAGTCACAACTTTCTCCTCACCTCACCCTGGCAACTACTTATATGTTTTCTGTTTCTACAATTTTGGTTTTTTGTGCGTGAATATCTTATCATTGGAATCATACAACATTAATAATTTGAGATTGGCTTCTTTCACTCAGCACAATGACTTTGAGATTTACCTGTTGTGTGTATCAATAGTTTGTTCCTTTTTCTTGCTGAGTAGTTTCCATTGTATAAATGTACCATGGTTTGCTTATCCCTTCATTCATTTTATTTTTAGTTTCTTGACAATTTTTAATAATGTTACTATAAGTATTCATGTACAGGTTTTTGTGTGAACATAAGCTTTAAATTTGCTAGGGTAAATAACTAGGAGTGTGATTGTTGGGTCATATGGTAGGTGTATGTTTAATTTTATGAGAAAGGCTTTGCCTTTTTGCTTTGCCATCATTGCATTTTCTGTGAGTTCCAGTGGCTCTTCTTCTTCATCAGCACTTGGAACTATTAGTTTTAT
>NW_011889278.1:531179-533709 GCF_000151845.1 Pteropus vampyrus | reverse complement strand
TTATTATTATTAAAATAATAATTAGTTTTTATTTTAGCCTTTCTGATTGGAGCATAGTTAATTATTGTTTTAATTTGCATTTTTCTAATTACTGATGATGTTGAACATCTTTACATGGTCTTATTTGACATCTGTATATCTTCTCTAGTGAATTTTCCATTTAAGTCTTTTGTTCAATTTTTAACTTGGTTGTTAGTTTTCTTACTGTTGAGTTTTGATGTTCAGGATCTAAATGATTTGTAATTATTTTTTCCAGTCCATAGCTTCTCTTTACATTTCCTTAATACCATCTTTTACAGGGCAAAGTTTTTAAGATTTTTTTGAGGTTCATTTTTTCAATTTTTTTTTTAGTAAATCTTACTTTTGGTGTTATGTCTAAGAGCTACATGCTTAATCCCAGATAACAAAATTTTTTTTCTAAAAGTTTTACAGTTTAACATTTACATTTAAATTTCTGATCCATCTTGACTTGATTTTTGTGGAAGGTGAATTTCTTTTCATCAGTACTTTCATTGTATCTTTTTTATCCTTTAACTTCTAACTTATCTGTATCATTTCAATTGAGGGGAGATTCCCATAGACACGATGCAGTTGGTTCATGTTTTTATACCTTCTGAGAATTTCTGTCACTCAATTGGTGGATTTACACCATTTGCATTTAATGTAATTAGTGACATGTTTAGATTTAATTTGACTACTTGTTGTTTGTTTTTTGTTTTCCTATATTACAGTTTTCCCTTTTCTGCCTACTCTTGAGATATTCGAATACTTTTTAGTATTTCATTTTTTTATCAATTCTATTTTTGTCTATATTTTTGTTTATTTTTCCTAGTTGTTTAAATATATAATTAACCTTTCATAATCTACTTTAAATTAGTATTTTCCATCTTATTTGGAACATAGAAACCTTATCTGTTGTTGAGATTGGATAATTCTTATTGTTTTTCTCCAACATCATTGACTCTTTCCTCTTTCATTTTTATTCTGCTTATTAGCTCAACTAGCTAAGTTCTGTGGGGTTTTGTTTTGTGTCATTGTTTTTAGTTTATTATTCTTCTAAAATTTCTATTTGATTCTTCTTTATATCTTGTATTTCTTTTTTGAGAATTTCTATCTTTCTATTCAACTCAAGAGTGCTTGCCTTTACTTTTGATGTATATTCATACATATTTTTAAAACACTATTTACTACATATTTTTAAAACATTGGTAATTTATATTCAGAGTGCATATAATAATTTTTAAATTTAAATTGTTCAGTGAATCAGAAATTACTTTAACTAATTAGTCTAAATTGGCCAGAAAAATATTTTGATTCCTAATTATTGACAAATTTTGTCATTTTAGGTAAGTTAAACAAGCTAGCTAATGAAGATAGCCTCCTTCTCTCCCCAGCATCACTAAATAATAAAATAGATTGGAGAGGAGAGACCAAGGAGAAACGTCTTGCCCAAATTGACAAGCGTTTGGAAAAGGAGCATTTATTTCTAAGGTGGCTAAGCCGAAGTCCAAGCTTGGGCTGCTCATTCATATGATGATTTAAGAGGTCTTCCTCTTGATATTCTTTGAAATCACAAGCAAAGCAGTGTGCAAGGCTGAGTTCAAGAGTGCTAAGTAATTGGTATCATATACATAAAGAAAACGCCAAGATTATAAGATTTTTCTACTTTGGCACTAGAGATTGGAAATTATTATTGAATAATGGTGCAAAGAGCTATCACAATAATTTTCCTTTTATCTGCCATGTCCAATAATAAGCTTGTTTCTTTTAGTGGTGCCCGGTTCTAAAATGTGCTTAATTTGGCTGAAACATGGCATGCGCAAAGACGACTTGAAATAGTCTGAAGTTTTTAACTAAGTAGTCATTCTAGGACATGTTGGGAAGACGAGAAAGTCAGCAGGATAGATTTAGTAAAGTATTTCTGAGAATGAAAGTAGAATGTAGTTAGTACTCTATCTGTAATGTATCAGCTATCTCTTATGCCTCATGTTTGCTCCCCTCAGCTCCACCTGTCTGTGGATTAGCTGCTGCTGTGAGCTGTGATGAACTCACACAGATGCAATCTAATGGTATCTCATGCCATATATCTCTCACCTCTGCTCCAGGGCTTGTCTGTTCACTGAACATGGAATGCTGCAGGGTTCTGAAAGTCAGCAAGAGTTAATGCTTTGTATAGCAAACACTTTGACTAGTGGAAGCTAGTAACAAATTATTTCCCTTACCCCTTTCTCTGTGCACTCACCGAATGGTTCTGAGATGTAGTTTTCATGGTTTCCCAGAGGAAGGGCTCAGGAAATCAAGCAATCAGTAGCATTTATTGGCAGCCATTTGATAACACAGTTTCTTATTAGTTCCCCTCCCCCACCTTACACTCTGTTTCACTCCCTTTGTGTCTCTCTTCTGCTCCCTGGTACTGCAGCTCCTAATGACACATCAGCACTTAAAACTATGTCTAATGTTCTATTTGGGGGGAGGGGGAATATTGGTCAAACATATAATAATAGCATTATTACTTAAGTGGCCCATGTGA
>NW_011889278.1:516519-529269 GCF_000151845.1 Pteropus vampyrus | reverse complement strand
TTTAAAAGATTTTTGTAGAGAATACTTTAAATGTATCATTTTTCAAATGTAAATCCATTTCTCTTTTATAATTCAAATTTTTTCTTATTATTTTTCAAATTATTTGTTGGTTCGTTTCAAATAACGGGCCTTTTCTTTGGCCTTTTATCTTCATTGACACTGAAGAAACTCAGGATTTAAATATGTGATATTATGGAAACTTCCATGTTAGCCCACTGTGAAGTAATGGTGGTATAAAAACAAATATATTTCATTGATGGATCCATCAAGGAAGAAGTAACCTTTCTCATCTAAGTATTGGGAGTAAGGCTATAAAAATGACAAATATGTTATACTAGTGTTTAATGTTTTCTCTTTTTAAGCTTTGTAGAAAAAGAAAGCCATAGTCAACCTAGAAGATTTTTATGAATGCTGATATATCAAGACATAACAAAATTAGTTTTCTGCTGCCATAGAAATGACATAAAAAAGAGGATGATTATCTGTTATTTCAATACTTACTTTGCTGAGAAGGAGGCAGAGAAAATGGATCTGTGGATGAACGGTAAGAGACCAGTATCATGAGATTTCAGTGCTACTTACTTTCATTAAACAAAATGTTTGGTAATTACATAGGCACATACACATAAACACACACTTTAGGAAAAGAATATTACAGAACTTTACAAACTAACAACTTAGTGCACTGAAACAGAAGCTTAGCCTATACCAAGATAAATTGTATTCAGAATTCTAGAAATAAAGTGATGAGTTTCACTTATAGAGTTAATACAAACAGAGGTCAGGGCCTTTCACTAGGCAAACTTTGCTCAATACAGATAGACTTTTCATAATTTAATGTGTGGTGAATTTCTTATAAAAATTTTCTCATGAAAAAATAATTATATAGATATTGTGGATCTCGAGAAAGAAGATATCTACCAAGAAGAACTCTTCGTAGCTAACTGGGCTCAGATTTAAAAGCAGAGTCTAGCAGCAATTTCTAAATAAGGTTCTCAGGCAGCTGCACTTCAGGGAAAAGCCTGCACTGTACTGCCAACCTACCTCCTACACTGAATTGTTTGCCTGCACTATGTTCCTTCCAGCTTAGCCAGTCCTTACAAAGAAGTTCCTGGAATCCTATTTTAACCAATAGGGTTGAGACTTTCCTCATTTAATCAAAGCTACACAGCTATATTGCATTAGCATCTTCACCAACCAATCAGAACAGCTCTATCCTGACCAATCAAGACAATGACTTTTGGACTAATCAAACTTTGAGGATTCGGAGTCCTCATTTGCCTAAGGATGTACCAATCAGAGACCAGGGACAGGGACTTCTCTCAGCTCCCTTTTGGCTTGGCAGTGCACTTTCCTCCCCTTACTCCCACTCCCACTGTGAAGATTGAAGATTGTTTCTCCAGCTTGAACCACTGAAGACATCTCTGAATGAGAGCTAAGAATAGCATGCAGAGCAGAAGAACAGGGTGGAACAGAGCAGATCTGTCTAGATAGAGAGGATCCTCACTTTAGGGCCACCTACAAGCTGTGCTGTCCCACAGCCCTGCTTCTTCATAATTGAGCCGTAACACTATTGAGCCATTCCACAGCCGTGCTGTTCTCATAGCTGTGCTGTTACCACAATTGAGCTGTTTGCACTGAAGAGTTTCTTTCTTCACTGAACCCCAAATTGGGGATTCCTGCTGGCATTGAACTGATGCCAATGACCATTGGTTGACAATATATAAAAGGAAGGCTAACTGTATTCAATTTCTTGTACTAATTCTTTAAGACTGGATGATTAGCTTTTATCACTGTATCAGTGGGGTATATCATGTGATGTATACGTGTGTGATATTGTACCATGCAGTTTCATTTAAAGTGAGTTTTATTTTATTGGAGACAGTTTAGGCTTTATTGATTTTAACATTTCTGGTTATTCTCTCATAGTATTTTCTGTAGAAAATGTCTAGATTCCTCATCGCACATTCAAGTTAAAGCATAGGAAAAATATAGCTACTCACAGATTTCTCTCCATACCTTTCCTCTTATCACTGAATATGTACATAAGAAATCTTGTTATTTGAGAATTATAGCTATTTTGTGATCTCAAAGGCTACTTTTTCTTAGTTATTGTCAACTCCTTTCCTCTGCAGATATTTCCAGGTAAACCCCGGCTAGCTTGTCTCCAGTCTATTGTAATAATTGAGATGTGGTTACTTATTTCACTCAATAAGTACTTATTAATTACTTACAATATGCTAGATATATCCCTTAAACTAAGTTTGGGTATTATATGATCTATATCTGTATCTGCCTCCTTCCTATGTTTTAAATAGTGTCCAGGTATGAAGTAGTCACTTCTTAGAGGATGTAAATTACATTACCTAGGTGTAAATATTTCATTGAAGGATCTATCAGGGAAGAAGTAATCTCTCTTATCTAAGGGTTGGGAGATATTTTTTTTTTCCTTTGTAAGCATGTACTCTCTTTCCCCCAACCCCTTACCAAAGCTGAAAGCCGCTGGCCGTCACTGCCAAGCTGGTTGTGCCCTTGTTTGCGGGAGAGCCCAAGGGTCAGTCTCCCAAGGGCAAGGTATGTCTGGGACTCTTCTAGTCTCACACCTGCCCTGCGGCTTTCAGGAAGGGCCTGAGTTGATTTGTAGCCACAGTGCCTCATGGTGGCCCTAGTGAAGCAGGAGCTGAGTGGGCAGGAATAATATGCCTAGGGGAAGCACTAGGACCAGGGTCCAGCACCTGACTCCTGCCTGAAGACCTCAGCTGGTGGAGAGACAGAGCATCCACTGAGTGCTAGGCGCTAATGAGGCATTATTGACAGGGAAGAACAGCATGACATCTGTGTGCTGGCAAGACCCTCTGCCTGCTGTGAGCATGGATGGTATGGGAACGTCTTTAACCCCAATTAAAGGGGGCGGGGGAACAGGCTCAAGAAACTAGTGTAGCCTGGGGTCCTTACTTTCTAGGACACACTGCAGCCCTCAGTGTGTTCTAGGCAGAACTCCCTTACCGCCCCCCAGCATGTCAGCTTTACCCCAGGGATACTTGCTGACCCCTAAACTCCTTCAGGCTTGCTCCTCATCCTCTTTAGCGCATGGGAATTGTTCTGGCCATCATCTTTAGGGAGCATCCTGAGAGTCAGACACAGGCAGCACTGATCTCTGGGAGCAATACCCATAGCCAAGGATCTCAGGGCGCTGGTGCCCTTTTGGGGAAACTAGTCTGCCAGAGGCCTGAAGGACTGTTTCACAGGGTTTTGACCTCCTCTAGGGCCTGGTCCTCCAGGCAAGCCCCACTTGGAAAAGGCACCTAGGAAGAGAGGGAGGCAAAGTAAGCAAAGGGAACAGAAATTGCATATTGTACCTGTTTATTTAGTTCATTTATTTACCACTTGAATGTAAACAAATGTTTATTGAAAGCCATATGCCAGGCAATTTGTAGTCATTGGAGAACTGTGAAGAGTGAATAAAACAGATAAAAATACTCTCAAGGAGCTTACATTCTACTGGGGGAAATAGACAATGAATTATACACATATAAATGAATGATTTATACAAAAAAGAAAAATTATATCAGGGTAAGTATGATCGGGGTGCTGGTGGGCAGTGACAGTTTTGTTTTACATGGGTGATCAGTATAGACATTCTTGGGAAGGTGAGCTTTGAACTGAGACTTGAAAGAGGTCAGAAAATTAGACAATGAGATATTTGGGTAAAGACTTTTTAGGCAAGAGAAACATCTAGGGCAAATCGGAAATCACACTGAGAAGGGCAATGTGATTATGGAGCTGCTGAGTGAAGTAAGAGAGGAAATAAATGATATAGGGCCATTGATTGACCTAACTTGTGGTTGAAAGGAATCATCTGGCTGTTGTGTTGAGAATATATGATCAAGGGGTAAATGCAACAGCAGCATAAGAAGAAGGAGACCTGCAGGTACCCAAGTGGGAGATGATGGTGACTCAGACTTGGGTAGTAGCAGTGTAGGTAGTTAAGTAATCGGATTCTGGATATTTTGAACATATCCAACATTCTAGACAATGAGGTGTGAAAGAAAAGAAATCAAAGATAGTGCCACAGTTTTGGCCTAAACAATGGTGAAGATAGAGTTACCATAAAAAATTGAAGAATGCAAGGGATTAGATTTGCATGGGGCAAAATCAGGATTTGTGTTAGACAAGCAAATGTAGAAGTAAAGAAATCAACTGGATGAGTTTAGACTTCCAGAAAAAGTTCTGGGCTAGAGATATCAACTTATGAGTCATTAGCATATAGAAAATATTGAAAGTCAATTAGATTGGATGAAATCACCAATGGAAGTGAGTGTTGATAGATACAAGAAGAAGTACATGAACTATTGGATTACCCTAACATTAGGATGCTGGGGAGAAGAGACTTCTCATTCCCAAAGATGGAAAAGGTGAAGTACATGAAAACCAAGATAGTGTTTTGTCCTGGAAAGTAAATTAAGAAGTATATCAAGGAGGGAGGAATAATTAATTACAGTGAATGTTGCTGATAGGTCAAGGAAGATGAGGACTGATAATTAACATTTCTGAAAATGTGTTGGGGGTGTCCAAATAAAACCCTTTAAATAAATTCCCTTTTTTTTTTTTTGCAAGATAAATACTAGAATCTTTCAAGAGGCAATAATGCTATAGTCATCAAAAACACATCTTTAGAATCATATAGATCTGGACTTGAGTCCCACCTCTGCCCCCCATTAGTTTGTGACTTCGGGGTAGTAACTTAACCTTCTGAACCTAAATTTCTCATGTGAAAAAAGTAGTACTAACACCTACCTTAAAGTTAGTTGAGAGGATTAAATATTTATGTGCTGTTCTTTCTGATACTTGATGTGTGCTAATAAGTGGAAGTTATGATTATTGTAATTATAGTTATTATTAAGCCTAATAGTCAAGGCTGCCTCAAATGTGGTCCTAATCTAACTACCCATCCCATTTGCTCCCTACGGTTCAACATGGTCTTTCTGGTACATCAAGTTACCACTTATCATCCTCAGATTATCCTTTGTATATTCACCCTTTCGTTGTTAGTCTATGTTTTGCTTACATTGAACATTTTCCACCCATCTCTGCCTATCAGGATCCTACCAAAACTCTTGCTCAGGTTCTAATGTCTTCTGGGCAGCTTCCTTTATCATCCAGGCAGCTGCAGCTTTAATATCCTCAGAACTCATCTAACACTAATAACTGCACTATCAATCTGTCTCCAATACACATTGCATCAAGAAGACTAATCTGTTTATATGCTTTATCTCTCTGAACTGCAGTGTGAGTTCTAAGAGGTTAGAGATTTCTGTGTTTCCTCAAAGGCATGCCGATTGTGGTAATTTATATAGTCCCTTAGGACCGGTTGATGGATGATGATGTTGCTTCTCAGAATTTGGTTTTATACCTGGACTTCTATCTGCTTTTGAGAGCTAGACTTTAGATCCTTTTACCATAATCAGACAAAGACTCCTAGAAAATTTAGAAGTCTTTTAAAGATGTTTGGCTGGTCAAAAAAATGCTATGAGGTCTTGAGTGAGTAACTATACTTCTCAAGATAATAAAAGGGTGAACTTTACAACTAAATAAGAAAGTATATATATATAAAATGCCTAAAAGATGTCCCAAACAGAGAAACACTAAAAGTAATTATTGGCTATTATTAATCATCAAAGCACATTTTTGTATAAAACTTAGTGTTCCTGCAATGTGGGTATTTCAGACTGCCATTTAAGTAAAATTTATTAGGGTCATTATATGTGCAAGGTACTGTGCTAGGGGTTAGATGTTATCACATTTAATTCCTAAAACAATCTTACAAGTCTGGCAAAATTTTTCCTTTTTTAATGAACAAGCAATCTGAGTTTCAGAGTGCTTAAGCAACTTGTCTAATGCCACACATTTAATGTCTCCAGATTTCAAGTTTAATATTCTTTTATATGAATTAATAATCATAATATCAATCTTTGTTAAGCACTGAATATGTATAGAGCATTATATTCACTTAATCATATATTACATCATGTAATCTTCACAATATACCCATGAGGAAACTGCCAAAGACTCAACTGAGATTCATGGAAGTCAAATCATTTGCTCAAGATCACACAGGTAGAGGTTATAGAAGAAAGACTTAATCCAAATCAGTCTTGTTCTGAAGTCAGTGGTTGTCCTATTCCTTTACAATATCCATTGTTTTGGAGACTTATTCCTACTAAACGAGAGTCCATTTAAGCAGGAGAACGAACATTTTTTTTTTGCCTCAATGTCATAATATTGTCGACTTCTTCTAAAATGTCACAGGCTAGGAACCGGTATTCTGATCTCTCATTTGATTTTTTTTAGTTGAACTACTCATGGAACTCCTGAAATGCCTTTAGCATCTTTGACTCCACGAGTCTTCCTTTCCTTTGTCTGAGTAACTACCATGCATTCTTCAAGCATTAAAATAGCTGATACCTCTTCTGAGAAACCATTCCTTCTGCTTCCATTCTCAATAGGTGCTGTATTTCACATGTGTTCTCATGATGCCTGGGGCTAATCTCTATTACCCAACAACCATAAAGCTCTCTTTCCACTGACACTCCCCCGCTGCCCCCGCTAAATTAGGTCTTTAAACTTTGTTACTGCCACATGGCCTAGACATGGAAGGTGCTCAAAAAGTTTTGTTGAATGAGCAAATAAAAATTGCTTCTCACTAGTATCTTTTGATATTTTCCTCTAGTCAGTGGTTCATTCTTCAGCAAAAATTATTTTTTTCTCTACTATTGGGATGATGCTTCTTTTCTGCTTCTCAGTCTGAAGTGGTTCCCCTCCCCTTATATGTTGAGAGTAAGAACATTTTATTTAAGGAGGTTTTACCACATCATTCTGAGTTTCATATATCATTTCTTTGCTCTTAAGTCCCTATTACCTCTGCTTTGTGCTACTTTGGCAAGTGATATTTTCTCTGAAATTGAGTTTTGTTTCTTTTTATTCTCATCTGAATTACTGGTTGCTTTTGTTTTTGGTTGGTCGATATATTTTAAAAAAATAGTTTCTTGGTTAGCCAAAAACCATGGTGGAAATGCTCATGAATGAACTATAACATAAATAGAAAATCACAAACACTAGTGCTGTGACAGCCCAAATCTCCTCTGACCCCAAGGATGAGGGAAAGGGTGTGATCAGAATGATTTCTTTACTATACATTTCTAGATTATGGTCCCTTCTAGTGACTCTAGGCTAGGCTGTTTGAAATAGCAAAAAGCTAAGCTTTGCTCTGGGTAAATAGGGAATAACTCTTATTGGTGTAATTTCAATCATCTTATCACACTCTTTCCTCCCTTTATTAGATGCTATAGAAAACAGGGTTGGTATTAGTTACTAGAGGTGGCTTCCACGATGAATGGCATAGGAGGGACTTGAGACTTCAGAGAAGACTACTAAATTATTATTACTGGATGCTCATAAGGGGCACTACAGCATATTGGTAATTGGCCAGGTTGTGTTGTTCTCTGTCAGATTATTTTTCTGCAATTTTTTAAAGTTCTCATCTTGGACAAGTTATTTAACTTCCCTGAAATTTGGTTTGCTCATCTTTAAGTACATAATTATAGTTCATTAAAATTTTACAGCATATATATTATGTGACAGCCTCTCCTTGCAATAGGTACTCAATAAATAGTTATTACACAAATACATGTTGTATAGCAGTTTACAAAGCATGTTTACGTAAAACAAATTCATGAGAAAGATCGTCCCTATCTTCACTATATGCTCTAGGAAACCTAGTTGCTAGAGAGAAATCTCCTCTTTAGACTTGTGCTATCCATGGCAGGAGATAGTTTTATACTCATATTTTAATCCCAGCATCTAATAGAGTCTGTGGAACATAGTAGATTTTCTTTAGTATTTTTTAAATTGAGCTTTAGAGAATTTTAGTGACTTCTTCAAGGTGTCTCAGCAAGAAAGTTGCCAGCGCAGTATGGGATGCACATAAATCATTGAGTCTGATGAGCTTTCCACTCTAAGTTTCTATGGTTGTGTGTCTAGTAGCAATATTATGTCCACTGATGGTCCATACCTTTAAATAAATTGATTGTTAAGTATTATTTCATTTTAATGAAACATTTTCATCCTTTAGCTCTATAAGCCTAATTAAATATGGAGTCTTAATATAGGGAGTGAGAATAAGGGCAAAGACAAAAAGATGTAAAATCTGCAGTATCTTTGTAGAGAAAGTGCCTTCTTTAGAGTGAAGTCTACAGCTGGAGTATCTTTTAGCTTAAGTCTTGGTAGTTCATTTTTTGGACTCATCATTAAACATTTCTAAGGCATAATTACTGAGCTGGACACTCTCTGTATATTTGCTGTGGCAGAGACAATGTTTGCAAGCCTTTAAGTTATGTAGTTTGAGGTCAGAATGAAGATCTATAGATTTCATTTTTTCTTATCTCTAGACAGATCTTTTTCATTAATTGGTATATACTTTCCCTCAGTGAGCATCCTTGGAGAAACACAGATGTTTAATGACTCACTTTCATCCCAGAGAACATCTACATTTTAGACCAAAACATCATAAATAATAAACAACTTTATTTTTTCTAATGGATAATCAAAGCCAGACTTTTAGTAACTCGATATTTTTGAAAACCATCACGTTCCTTGGTGAGTCTATTTCACAAACTCCCCAATTAACATGAAGGCATTAAACAGACCTAGAGAGAATGCTGTGGTTCAAAATGAGAGACTCTGAAGCATAAAATAGGATAAAATCTAAATTATATATCAAGACTCTTAGCTGCTTAAAAGATACAATATACAAACGACTGTCAGCTGTCAAAAATGATTGCGTTTAACATGGTGTTTGTGTGTAGCTCAGGGAAGACCAATGAAGAATCCTGAAAATATGGTTTATTCAAGTGATGGCAAATGGGTTTTCACTTGTGGATCAACCCAGTGAAAAATAACCAGGGGTATTTTTTACAAAAAGACCTTAAAGCTACTTCTCTCAGTGGGGAAGAGCACTGTGGGTAAGCTGTAATGAGTATATAGCAAGTGCAGGAAGGAGAAGTGACAGCACATATACTACCAGCTTGCCAATGTTTTCTGGACAAAGCCCCAGGTTAGTTCTGGAGGGAATGTGAATCCATTTCATTACTTCCAGAACTTACCTAAGTATATTCTGGATGTCTTTTTAGTAACTCCCAGATAATTTATCTTAACTTTCTTTTTTTTCAGATTAAATCTGGGGCAGATATCTGCAATATGTCAACTAAATGGGGTGCCGCAAGTTCTTAAGTTGTTATCTTTTTTAGGACTTGCTGGCAACAGGAAGCAAACTTGAGTGGGTTTTTATATCTGTCTCTTCAAGAGAGGTGAAACATATAGCTCATTGTGCTGTTTGGGCATCTCTAAATGAAACACCAAATGCAAATATTACAAGGTTATTTATTAGAGTGTCTGTTTTAGAGGCTTGCTGGTCTTGAGCTACCATAAAGAAATAATTTTTCTTTTTAGCATAACTTTCCTCAGGTCATATTTAACTATACTTTAAATCTAGAAAGCCCAAAATGGATCTCTTGCCTTTCACTGCTCGTTGTGACCACCATGTAAGAAGCTTTCTACCTAGTAATTGTGCACAGTTGCTTCAGGGGAATCTTCCAGAATCTGCTCCCAAACGTAATGACTGAGGCTCCAACACAAGACAAAGCTCCAAAACTCATTCTTTTAGGAGATTGGCTTCCCAAAGATTGGTGCGTTGTGGGCCGAAGCATTGCATTATCATGTTCCTGTTATAAAATGTGTGTGTATGTAAGTAGAGAGCAACAAATGTTTGCATTGCTGATTTCCCGCTGTGACCTACCACCCTAAGAAGTGGTAACAAGCACAAACTTTTTTTTTCAGTATTGACAAATATTAAAAGTTTTTCAGATACTACTGTTAGTGAGTAGTCAAGGTATTTCAAAAGAAATAAGCATTTCTTCTTGTTAGGTGTTATGGGAAAAATGAATATACACGTCCTTTCCGCTATGAGAAATATGAGAAATTCCCTCCTTCCTTTCTTTCTTTCTCCTCCTCTTCCCGAGTCAGTCATTTTATCAGATATTATTAATATACTTACCATGTGGTTTAAAATGGTGAAAGAAGAATAGACATTAACTCCCCTCTAAGAACATACTCCCCAGATGTGAGAATATTGATTGAATAATATCATGAATTTATAAAACATTGGCAATGAATGTGTATTCCTTTCAAAACGATGTGCATAATGTCTTATTAAGTGATCTTGACCATGTTTTCAGGAAGGCGTCTGTGATCCACTCTTGCTTCTAGCCTGATTTTTGTTTTTACAGCTAATGATATGAAAAAAATATGAATGCCAGGAAATAAACACTCTTTTCTTTCACATTTTTAACCATTTTCTCCCTATTTGGTTCTTTTGATTCATCAGCTTAATCCCCAAATCATTATAGTGATCAGCTCCAAACAAAGATCTATTGATTTGTGGCAGACACAATGGACATAGTAGATGAACTGAAACCTGACGCAGAGGAGAAGAAATTATTTTAAATACATCCTCCCTCCCTGCCACATGGTAATTTTGAAGATGAGCTTAGCTGAATGTACTAGACGAAGAGATTTTTTTTTTTTTTTACCTTCTCTTCCAGGATTAAAGTGTTTGGTTTTAACAAGAACTTCAAAATTAATCTTTATGTGCTTCCTTATCTTTTTGAGCTCCGCTGAGCTTTTTAAACATAAATGCCCTGAAGCAGCACACACTCATCTTAAAACACTGGAAGCTCAGAACACAACAATCACAGGGTTCTTTTTGCCAGCAACTATTAGAAACAAATCATAGGCCTCTGTTTTTTGCACTCAATAGGGAAAAACCATCCTCTCAGCTCTCCCCACTCACCTTGGCTGCCCTGACTTAAACTCCACATCTTGCTTCTTTGTCAACATGACCACAGACATTGTATTCAGGTTGTAACACCTAGTAGTTAACTAGGAAAAGAAACTTGAATTATTCTGATTACTTGGGGGCAAAACAAATAAATGGAAACCTTCCACAAAAGCACACCTCAGAGTGGATCTGTTGGCTTTTTGTACCAGGAATGCAAAAATCCAGAAGAGGTTCTCAGAGCAAATAATTCATTCCCATCCTTCATTCTGTAGCAGGGAGCAATGATGCTATCTATTATACAGTCTTGTTTTACAAAGTTCTAGGAAATGAAGAGTGATTTCACCATCACTCTTGCCCAACACACACAAGTTAAAGTTAAAAGAATGTCCAGTTAGATACTAATACACACATGTTATAAATCAGACAATATAAAAAGAAAGAGGGTCATTTTGGAAGAGGAACATTTTTGAAGAATAATTGTCAAATGATAAAACATGTAATGACTCATGTACATGATGAGAAGCTCTCAGCAGTTGTCAGGTCTCCTTGATCTATACTTCACAAGATATCTAAGGAGAGAAAAGACAGAAATAAAAATGAAGAGAATGCCTGTATGCTCCCCTGCCCTCCTCTGTCTCCTCATCCATAGCACCCCCTTGGAGGTCTCGTTGAAATTACTGACCTTTTTGTTGTTCACCTGTATGTGCTATTGTCTCCAATAATCAGAAAAGAGAGGTCTTTCAATACTTGCTAAAGCTTGGCCCACGGCATTTGGTGATAAGAAGGAGAGAGGAATTTTGACTTTACCTTGACTAATCTGTGGCATCTGGTTCAGCTACCCTCTGCTCTGCAAATGAATCGCTTACTTGTATGTCCAGACCATCGCAGGATCCAACAGCAAGCCAGGCCTTGGGAAGTGGGTATATGGTGATCATTGAGTCAGTAACTTAGTGACTCGGTCCTGAGTCAGGTTTGATGCTTATTCTGCTCTGAGCTTGGATAATCTCACCTAGCTTTTAGGACTGAGTTTCTTCATTCTGATTCCTCAGTTTCTCCAAGCTTTTGTTACCAAGGGGTTCATTTTGCCTGCATGCGTCAAAGCCAAAGGATACACAAACAGGAGTTTGCAGCAAAGAAAGTAAAGGTTTAGTTAAAGAAATGGCACCAAGCCCAGAGATACAGGTGAGCTAATGCTCAAAGACCTGGCCCCTTGGTAGCCTCTAGGGCAGTGGTCCCCAACCTTTTTCGCATCAGGGACCAATGCTCCTATAAGAATCTAATGCCTGATGATGTGAAGTGGAGCTGAGGCAGTGATGCTAGTGTGGAGTGTCTGCAAATATAAGTGAGGCCTCACTCGCTGGCCCGCCGCCCACTTCCTGTTGTGCAGCCTGGCTCCTCACAGGTCGGGGACTGGTACCAGTCCATGGCCCAGGAATTGGAGACCCCTGCTCTAGGGGATAGATTATATAGGGCAAATCTTACTAGTAGCTGAGGGAGTTGGAGTCATGGGCTCTACTGATTGGTCAGGGCTAAGGTAGGCGGTAGTTGATCATTGTATCAAAGTCTGATGTCAGTCATGGTGTCATTCTGTCTGGTTTCAAGAGGCTGCTTCCTTCCAACTTTATGGGTCTGGAGCTCCAAGATGTTACCTTTAGTTTGATTGAAACTGTTTCTGTGGTCAACAGACAGACCTGAGACTTTTTTCTTAAGACTGTTTGATTCTGACTTAAGGGCTTAAAGGTTAAGGGAGTGGTCAAGCAGTGTGCAGATTAATAAAAAAAGAAAAAAGTAAGTACAAGGCCAGTTTGAATCAAGGAGAAAGAGAAGAGAAAAAGTCATTTTAAAGATGTAAAGAT
>NW_011889278.1:501055-516469 GCF_000151845.1 Pteropus vampyrus | reverse complement strand
CCTTGGAGGTCTCGTTGAAATTACTGACCTTTTTGTTGTTCACCTGTATGTGCTATTGTCTCCAATAATCAGAAAAGAGAGGTCTTTCAATACTTGCTAAAGCTTGGCCCACGGCATTTGGTGATAAGAAGGAGAGAGGAATTTTGACTTTACCTTGACTAATCTGTGGCATCTGGTTCAGCTACCCTCTGCTCTGCAAATGAATCGCTTACTTGTATGTCCAGACCATCGCAGGATCCAACAGCAAGCCAGGCCTTGGGAAGTGGGTATATGGTGATCATTGAGTCAGTAACTTAGTGACTCGGTCCTGAGTCAGGTTTGATGCTTATTCTGCTCTGAGCTTGGATAATCTCACCTAGCTTTTAGGACTGAGTTTCTTCATTCTGATTCCTCAGTTTCTCCAAGCTTTTGTTACCAAGGGGTTCATTTTGCCTGCATGCGTCAAAGCCAAAGGATACACAAACAGGAGTTTGCAGCAAAGAAAGTAAAGGTTTAGTTAAAGAAATGGCACCAAGCCCAGAGATACAGGTGAGCTAATGCTCAAAGACCTGGCCCCTTGGTAGCCTCTAGGGCAGTGGTCCCCAACCTTTTTCGCATCAGGGACCAATGCTCCTATAAGAATCTAATGCCTGATGATGTGAAGTGGAGCTGAGGCAGTGATGCTAGTGTGGAGTGTCTGCAAATATAAGTGAGGCCTCACTCGCTGGCCCGCCGCCCACTTCCTGTTGTGCAGCCTGGCTCCTCACAGGTCGGGGACTGGTACCAGTCCATGGCCCAGGAATTGGAGACCCCTGCTCTAGGGGATAGATTATATAGGGCAAATCTTACTAGTAGCTGAGGGAGTTGGAGTCATGGGCTCTACTGATTGGTCAGGGCTAAGGTAGGCGGTAGTTGATCATTGTATCAAAGTCTGATGTCAGTCATGGTGTCATTCTGTCTGGTTTCAAGAGGCTGCTTCCTTCCAACTTTATGGGTCTGGAGCTCCAAGATGTTACCTTTAGTTTGATTGAAACTGTTTCTGTGGTCAACAGACAGACCTGAGACTTTTTTCTTAAGACTGTTTGATTCTGACTTAAGGGCTTAAAGGTTAAGGGAGTGGTCAAGCAGTGTGCAGATTAATAAAAAAAGAAAAAAGTAAGTACAAGGCCAGTTTGAATCAAGGAGAAAGAGAAGAGAAAAAGTCATTTTAAAGATGTAAAGATTTGCATTGTTACACTTGGATCTTTGACAACTCTACCCAGAGTTTTCAATAAGACCCCTTCACCTGCCTGGACTATAACCAGTTGTGTACTACTTCTTTGTGTGTGTGTGTGTGTGTGTGTGTGTGTGTGTGTGTGTGTGTACACTAAAGAGTATTCAAAGGTCATAGAAATTTGCAAAAAAATTGTTAAGGTCTGACACTTCTTTCTTAATGCTAATATGGGATTAGCTTTAGACTGCATCCCTGAATGCCCTTTCCCCAATAAGATCTTTCGTCTGGCTTCTGAGTTCATAGAATCTGATATCTGGAGCCTGCTTACAGGCTTCTAATCTCAATTTTCTCAATTTTCCATATGGTAGGCAGAATTCTAAAAATGCTCCCCAAGATTCTGCACTCTAATTCCTGGAACCTATGAATATGATGAGAGATCACTCCTACAATTATGTTATGTCGTATGGCAGGCACAATTGACCTTGAGATGGGGAGATTATCAAGGTAGACCTCATTTAATCATTAGAACCCCTTTCAAAAGAAGACTTTTCTCCATTCAATAGAGGGAAGCACAGTCAGAGAGATCTGATGTTCTCTTGCTGGTTCGAAGATGGAGGGGCCACATGCCAATGAATACAGGCAGCTTTTGGGTGCTGAAAGTGTCCCCACCCCAGGTCCTGGTTGACAGCCAGCTAGGAAAGGGACACCCAGTCTGATGTGCACAAGGAATTCAATTTTGCAATGTGAATTTAATGAGGTTGGAAACAAATATTTTTCCTGGGCCTGCAGATAAGAACCCATCTGGATGACACCTTGATTTTGTCCTTGTGGGACCCTCAAGATAGAACCTAGTTGCATCAGTCTAGATTTCTGACCCACAGAACTGTGAGCTAATAAATGGTTACTTTAAGCTGCTAACTTTGTGGTAATTTGTTACAGCAGCACAATAAATATACCTATTTCCCTACTGCCACCCAAACCTTGGTGAAAATAGATTACTGAAAAACAAGAATTTGAAGTCTGAGTAAAAAGTTATATGTACTTGGAGACTTTTTTACTTAGATGCTCAAGTTTGATCGAAGCAAGTTTTGGAATTAAAATATGCAAGCTCAAATAGTCTCTTACTAATAACTCCATCATTGTCTTGTCAAACATTCAAAAATAAATTCAATAACTTTTAAGAGACTAATAGGAGCTTATATATGCTGAGTAGAAAAGGAACCCTGTCTCATAAATGCATTGTGCTTCTCTTTGTATCTGAAAGGAACAGACAGGAGTGAGGGAGAATGAGACTGTCGGCCTTCATAGGACTGAAGTATTTAAAAGAAAACCTCACAGACATTTACTTACTTAGAGATTATTAACATGTTTAGTTTAAATTTAGTTTTATGGCAATACACTTTGCTACATCATTTAATAGTTGATTCACTTGGATTTATCTTTAGGGAAATTGTGCAGTGTTTAACATAAATTCTAACTTTACTATATGATAAAATGTGAATGTTTTATGAAAGCACACCCAGTGAAATAGGCTTTCTTGGTTGAGTTCATTTAAGTTCAGCAATAGAGTAAAGGGAGGTGTAATCATATAAAGTCCTTTAAGAGTATAAATTTAGATTCTGTTTTAATTTGGGAATGGACTTTAGTATTTAGTTTATAAATGTGAATAATTAGCACTGTTTATGAGTATGTGTATGTATATATATGTAAGCTTCTGAAAAATGAAACTTGTCTAATGGATGTTTAGAGAATATGTTCTGATTAATTGAATTTTCTATTTAACAGTGTTTTTTTATTCTGCCTATGATAATTGAAAATCTTTGTCAAGTATACTAGTCTACTTTCTTGCCTTAATAAGTGTATTATGCTGAAAATGAGCATATTTTGGTTCTCATGGGTTCAGTTATTATTAACTCGAGTTAATATCAACAACTTGAAGTCATTCATGTATTAAAATATTTGTTTTTAGTGTAAATTTATATGTGTTTATCTGAACTTTTTCATGTATCACCACAAATTTTCTCTTAAAGTAAAATGCAGATAGTAAGGAGTCGTTTGAAAGTTTCTTTCATTTTAGTTCCTAACAGACTTTGATTTAGGTAACTGACAGACGTGTGGGTGTGAGTGTGTGCCTGTGTGCGTGTATAATGATTATGTTTACAATCTGTAAAACTGTAGAAAAGTAGAAACAGAGAAAAATATAAAAAAATCATATATAATCTCACTTCACTGTTTATCTCTTAAGATACTTATATTCTGTGAGTTTTTTCCTATTCATGCAATACTATTAATAAAATGTAATAATATTGAATATGCTATGTTAACTATATTAAAATTAAACAATATTAATTACATAAAATTGTAATTATCTTAAATATATAATTTAATATAATATTAAATGATAACTATAGAATGCTTATTCCAATACCTAAATTTAAAGAAATATTTGAAATATGAGTCACATATAAGAGAGATAAAGAAATTAGTGTTTAAGAAAGAGAGGGTGATGGAAAGGGTAGAGTGTTAGAACTTCAAACATAAATACAGGCTACCTCTTTCTAATGGAAGAGAGAAGTGTCACAGTAACAGGTAATTTAGAACGTGTTTATATTAGTTTTGGAATGTCATCAGAGAGGTAAATATACACACATACTCAGACACATGTGTATCCCCACTGGACCCAAGTGGGTGGTAGTAAGGAAACACTGGTTACTAAGAGTAAACCACAAAGAATTCCATCATTGATGAGTAATTGAGGGTGACTCTCTTCTTAACAATGCACAATCTGTTCAAGTCCTTGACTTTCAAAGAAACCAGTGTTACTGAACATAGAAGGAAATTTTCTAGTTTACTGAGGGGTGCCTTCTTTCCCTATTGGTTAAATCATACAATTTTAGAACTAGAAAGAATCTTAGAAATATTTTAATACTTCCTCATTTAATAAAAGAGGATATTAAAATCCAGGCAGGGAAAGTGACATGCTGAGAATCACTAGACTTTTCTAATAATAGTCTAGAACTCTTGTCCCTTAATCCCCAGTCCACTGCTGTTCTCAACTATACAATGAAATCAATTCATAAACATTTATTGGGAAACTTCTATGTTCAAGAAGATATTTAAATGTAGTGATAATAAAGAAATTTATTGCAAGACTCTGTCCTCAAGGTATGTACATGTATGAGTCAATTAGAAAACAAAGCTATATGTCATTAAGCTATTAATTACGTGAATTAGACTAAGAGCAATAACAGATACTAAGAGAAAGAAGGTAGTGGGCTGGAGCCATTAGAAAAAATTTTTGAAGTAGTATCAGTTTTGGAAGTAAATGGAAATATTTTTCAGGGTTTGGAACAGAAATGCCTTTGGAAATAATTATTACAATTTTTAATTTTCAAAATGTTATGTTCATTATTGTTTAAAATTTTGTTGCTAATTTTGTTTTATTTGACTGTTATTAGAGAATTTAGTCTGTACAATTTATACTGTAAAGTTTTTTTTAGGGCTTTTTTGCTGCATTTGACAGATATTTCAAAAATTTATTCAAATCTTTATTATTTTTACTTTTCTGTAATTTACTATGTTTTCTTAGTTTATTTTTCTGTAAGTACGGTTCTATGAATATTTTCTTATATTTCTATTAATTTTGTTTCATTTATTTTAATTCTATATTATAAGCACATTAATGTTACTGACTTTTATATCTTCATGGTGGTTTTTACCTACTTCATTAATATCAAATGGCCTTATTTCATTTAATGACTTTTTTCTTAAATTTCCCTTTTCCTGAAATTAATTTGTTCATTTTCCTTTTATTTGCCTGCTGATCTTTTCTCATTTTTTTTCCCCTGTCTTTTCAGCTTAGGTGTACTTTTTCAAAATAGTTTATAGCTTTTCAATATTTTTTGGTAACAGCTTTATTAAAATGTAATTCCTATACCTTATAATTTACTAATATACAGTATAAAATTTAATAATTTATAGTATATTCACAGAATTGTGCAACAATCATCATCATTTTAGAACAATTTCATTACCTCAAAACAAAATCTGGCACCTGTTTGTCCTCATCTCCCAAACACCCCTTCCTTTACTCTTGACCCTAGGCAATCATTAATCTACTACCTGTCTCTGTAGATTTGCCAATTTTGAACGTTATAAATGGAATCATGCGATCTGTGCCTTTTTGTGTCTGGCTTCTTTTCATTTAGCATAATGTTTTTTAAGATTCATATACTTTGTAGCATCTATTAGTACTTTATTTCTTTTATGATTGAATAATATTTATTCTATGTGTATATAACATTTCTTTTATCTATTCATCACTTGACTGACATTTGAGTTATTTCCACTTTTTAGCTATTATGAATAGTGTTGCTTTTTTCATTTGTGTAGAAGTTTTTGTATGGACATGTGTTTTCATTTCTCTTGTGTCTATGCCTTGGAGTAGGATTGTTGGGTCAAGTGTTAAATCTATGTTCAGTTTTTTGAGGAACTGCCAGACTTTGTTCCAAAATGGATGCACTGTTTTACATTCCTATCAGCAGTGTATGGGCATTCCAATTTATCCACACCATTGCAAACACTTGCTATTGTCTTTTGTTAAAAAAAATTATAGCCATGGACATGAAGTGGTATTTCACTGTAGTTTTGATTTGCATTTCTCTGAAGATTAATGATATTGAACATCTTTTTTGTGCTTATTGGCTTGTATATCATCTTTGGAGAAATGTCTATTGGTTTTTGTTTTTACTACAGTATAAGAGCTATTTATATTCATTGACTAAATCAATATTTGTTTTTTATAATTCTGTTTTCTATTTTTTGATATTTTACTAATGAACTTTATTTTAACCTTTCCAAGTGATTTGATGCTTATGAATGGTTATTTTCAACCATTTGATGGTCCTATTTAATATGTATAAAATCTTATTTTTACATATCTCTGGTTATTAAAATGGGATGAAAATTCAAAAATATCTTCTGAGTTCCACTCAGGTAAAATGAGGTTTTTACTAAACTTTTACTTCCACTTTTTACTCCATTCCCAGATTATGTATTCAGAAATTTAAAAATGAGAGCTAGGTTATTGTTATTAGATTATCATATAATCATGTTACAGATATCTTATTTTTAGAATTATTTTGCATTCGATTGACTCAATTCTATTTTTATGTAATTTCAATGCATATTTTAAGTTTTTTAAATTCAAATTTTTCCTCCTTTGTTACACTATTATTTTTGTTTATCACTTTGTCAGTTGTATATCATTGTATAAAATACAAATTTTTTTCAAGAAAGGTATAATGGCATATATGAATACTGGGATATCTGAAAAAAAATTGTTTCTTTCACACATTAATATATTGGATACCAATAAAAGTTTAGATTTATAATCTTTTGTTTCAGAGGTACATACTTATGGGCATTATATGTTGATATTTGATACTGTAAAATAAGCTTGATGATAAAACATTGTGATGTTTTTCATTCTTAGATTTCCTTTTACTTTTTGTATGTTTTAGGACATTTAAATTATTTTTATATTTAATATTTTCCAGAGCATGTTTACCTATAGATTTATTTTTTTGTCATTTCAAGTCTTCTTTTTTGTTCTCCTTTATTTTTTCTAGTTCCTAGAAGTATTTTTAGTTTATAATTGATTTATTTTCATTTCAAAATTGCTCTTTTTTTTTAACTTAAGGTAAGTGTTAAGTTTTAAACTGGCTTTTTGTTCTCTTTCAATTCAATCCCATTAAATTTTATTAAATTATATTCAACCAATATTTACTGAGCATCAGTATATACTGAACTGTGCTGAAGATAGATGACAGATATAAGCTTTGCTCTTGTGAAACTTACAGTGTAGTTGACAAAAACATTAAAGTTGGGATACATGCAATGAAGAAGGAAGTACATGCTGCTAAATAGGCATGAAATAAGGAATCTTACTTTAAAAATAAGATAAGGAAAGGCCTTTCAGAGAAAACAATAAGTAAGGAGACACTTAAGGATGGACACTATTAAATAAGTCAGGGTCACAGTGATATTGGTGGTGGTTGTTGGGGAGTGCTAAGGGACAGTGGGATTACTCAGGCTAACTGAAAAAACAAAACAAAAAAAAACAAAAAAAAAACAAAATAAAACAAAATCCAGATATACCATAGAGAAGGTCAGCAAACTATAAACTCTCATCTGATTAATAAATAAATTTTATTGGATGTCAGTTATGCTGTTCATATATTGTCTGCTTTCATGTGACAATGGGAGAGTTGAACAGTATCAGAAGGACCATGTGGCCTGTGTAGTCTAAAATTTTATTATCTGGCCCTATACAGAAAACGTTTATCAACTCCTGCCAAAGAAGAGACAAAAGTCCAATTTTTAATCTGTCTGTCTATTTATCTGTTTACCTATAATGGTTGTATATGTCTATTTATCTGTTTACCTATAATGGTTGGCCACACCACAGGATTCTGAGCCAGTAGGCATATTTTGTGGGAAGGTGAATTTATATTATTATCTGTGAGCTGTGCATGCAAAGCATGGATAAAATACCTATTCTTCCCCACCAATATTATTCATGGATTTGTAGTTTATGCAAATCCTGAGAACTTATCAATAACTAGTCTGCCAGCTTTTGTTTTTTTCTGTATGTTAGTATTTTAGAGAGAAATTATGAGAGACCACACAGAAAACTCTACACAGATATAACTGTAAAACTGAATTATGTGTGTCACTTGAGCGTAATCTATCTTTGTTGGTTTAGGAATTGATGACGTGGCCTAACTTTCACCTTCTGGGCTGCTCTAATCTAGTTATTGATACCATTATTCCTTCAATTTACCAGTCTTAAAATATTCCAGTTAATCTTAACACTCTCTTTTCATTCCATCCATATTTTCCTTCCTTTTTGCTTGGAACAAAATAGTCAAGTCCTTATGCATTAGCATGAGTGTATTCTTTATTCTCCTTTTCTCTGGTTGCCTTCCTACAATTATCTATTTGTACATTTTGCCAAGTTAAGATACAGAGCACTGCTTATCACTGGTGCTTCAATCCCAACTTATTTAGAAATGCCATGCTGCTCCATTGCATATAACAGGGTTTAGTAAACTATGCCTTATCTGACCCTGTGCTTGCTTTTGTATGACCTGTGAGCTAAGAATGATTTTTACATTTTTAATGGCTGAAAAAAAATCAAAATAATACTATTGTCTGATGTGTGAAAATGATGTGACATTCGAATTTCAGTGTTCATAAACACAATTTTATTGGGACACAGACACATCTATTCATTAATATATTCTCTATGGCTGCTTTTACTTACAATGGCAGAGTTGAGTAATTGCAACAGAGATGATATATCCTCAATGTCAAGAACATTTACTATCTGTCCCAGTAAAAGTTTGACTATAGAAGTAATTTCAACTCCTTGGCCTCCCATCATGTGTTTTATATAATCTGACCTCTAGTGATTTTCCAACCCCAACTCTCCCCACACAAATCTTCAACTAATTTGATTTTTTTTGTCCTTTTGAATATGTGAGCATTTTTGCTTTTACTTTGCTCATACCATTGTTCCTGCCTGTAATTCCTGGTTCCTCATTTCTACTTTCTCATCATGATCAATTAAAATTTAACCTCACTTATAAAGTCTTCCTTGATTTGTCCCACCTTCAGTTCTTGGCACATGAGAGTTGCTTATTTAGTCAGGGTCATTAGTTCCCAAATACTAGTCATTTACGACAATAATGATATATTTCCTTACTATGTCACAGTTTGATTGGGTGTTTTGTAGGCAACCTTCCATGTAGTAATGTCTCCTTTCATCTCATGATGCTATTAGCATCTATATCTTCAGTGGAGTACTCTGCCAGAACTCTAGTTTTCAGTAACAAATATAAAGAGAAAGAAATATTGGAAAGGCTGTTTAATGGCTGGCCTGAAAGTGGCATACAAGATTTTCACTTACACTGCTTTAAGCAGAATCCAGTTACATGACATCAAACTCACTGCCAGGGAAGCTGGACAATCTGATCTTTGTGTGCACTCTGGAAGAAGAAATGGAGTTAGCGCACATCTGGTTGGGTTTTGCCGTGTTATCAGATGTTAACTGTTCTGTGACTTTCTAAGGCAAGGAATTATACTCCTATTTATATTCTCAGCTATATAACATGGGATCTTGTGTATTGTAGGAGTCTAATAAATATATCATAATGATACATATGTTGACTCTGTGTCCATTTTAAATGAAGCAAAAACTTCACAACATTAGATTTGGCAATGATTTTCTGCATATGACACTGAAGGCATAGACAATAAAAGAAAAAATTGACAAATTGACGTAACGAAAATTTAAAAAATTATGCATCAAAAGATAATCTTAATAGAGTAAAAAGGCAACACACAGAATGGGAGCAAATATTTGTAAAGCACATATCTGATAAAGGATCAATATCTAGAAAGTAGAGAAATTCTAAAATGAAACAGCAGAAAACAAATAACCTGATTCACAAATAGGCAAAGGACTTCATTAGATATTTCTACAAGGAAGATATGCAAATGCTCAACATCACTAATTATTAGCGAAATGCAAATCAAAACTACCTCATCATCTCACACCCATTATAATGGCTTCTTGCCAGAGAGGAAGAGTTTTAGTGGGCAGGGTGAAAAAGGTGAAGGGATGAAGAAGTACAGATTAGTAGTTACAAAATAGTCATGGGGATGTGAAGTACAGCATAGGGAATATAGTTAATAATATTGTAATATTGTATGTATAGTGCCAGATAAGTAATCAGGGGGATCACTTCACAAATTATATAAATGCCTAAACATTATGTTGTATACCTGAAACTAATATAAAAATTTTAAAAATTAGAAAATAAGCTTTGGTAAGATGTAGAGAAACTGGAATCTTTGTGCACTGTTGAGAATGTAATATATAGCTGCTGTGAAATACAGTATTGTGATGCTTCAAAAACTTAAAAAAGAATTACCATATGATCCAGCAATTCCACTTTTGGGAAAATACTCCAAAGACTTGAAAGTAAAGTCTCGAAGAGATATTTGTACATCTATGTTCATAACTGCATTATTTATGATAACTAAAACATGGAAACAACACAAGTGTTTCCATCAATGAGATGAATGGGTAAGCAAAATGTAGTATATACATTAAAAAGAAGGAAATTCTGACATATGCTACAACATGGATGAAAATTCTGACATGCTATCCTTGAGGATATTATGCTAAGTCAATAAGTCAGTCACAAAAAGACAAATATTGTATAATTCCACTTATATGAAGTACTTAGAGTAGTAAAAATCACAGAGATAGAAAGTAGAATGGGCCAGAGGGAAGGAAGAAATGGGGCATTATTATTTAATGAGTACAGAGTTTAAGTTTTACAAGATGAAAAAGAATATGAAAATAGATGACGGTGATAGTTCCACAACATTATGAGTGTGTTTAATACCATTGAATTGTATACTTTAAAATGGTTAGGTGGTGAATTTTATGTTATATATATTTTACCATTATGAAAATTAGTTTGGGGGTGGAGGAACAAGTCTTCCGAAGGCATCCATTTACCCATTGCTGTTGGAGAACATGGAAACAACAATGGAAGAAGGAGGTTACACCAGCCAGCTCTTTTCTTTTTTATTCCACTAATGTTTAAAATCACTGGATTTTAGAATTTCTTTGAAAATACAGTTGCCTAAAAGTTATGAAATGTAGAAATGAACTAACACTAATTATATGGTATAGTGATTAGATGATGTGACTTCAATAGGATGGAATATTACTTTTTTAAACTATGAAAACCAATAAGAAACATAGAAAAAATATTTATTATGTGATGCCAAGAGGAAATAGAAT
The DNA here is from genome assembly GCF_000151845.1 of Pteropus vampyrus. Taxonomy (NCBI): domain Eukaryota; kingdom Metazoa; phylum Chordata; class Mammalia; order Chiroptera; family Pteropodidae; genus Pteropus; species Pteropus vampyrus. The sequence continues at coordinate 505,394 of NW_011889278.1, read as the reverse complement.
TATTATGGGCACTGTGATTGTAATGATGTGAAAATATACAACATGCAAAAATGAAATTGTAGTCAGAGAGATTATATGCCATTGATAACAGTTTTTTTATTCTTGCTATATTTTCTCTTTCATTTAAAATAAGCAAAAATAATCTCTCTAAGAAGCTAAACTGTCTACAGTCTCAGGAAGGCTCCACTTATCAAATTTTTGACTCAACCTGTTGAGGGGTTATCCACACAATCTACTGTTCCTCTAATGCTCTTACACACACAATCTCATTTTATCTGCCTACTTGCTCCTTCTGTCAGGCCTTTGCTTTTGAATAGTCTTTTGCTGGGTTCTTCATCACCATTTCCATCCCAGGTCATCTTAGAGACACTTGAAACTATTTAGTTCTTGTGTCAAATTGTTTACCTCACTCTGTTCATTACCCACACACTCTGTATTGCAATAAACTGTTAGAAGCTATAAAAAAATGTCTTAGAAAGTCTTTAAGTTACACAAGAAATCCAATGGTAAGAACAAATTCTAAGTTTGCTTTGGATGTAAGTTTTTCACAGCAGTGATAAAATTGACTAAGTCTGAGTAACAGTAAGAAATTTTTCTCTTACTCAGATGAACCTTTTGGCATTTTCCTTGGACATAGGAGCAATTGCCTTCTCCTTGCACTTCAGATTGACTTATTATTGTTTAGTTCCTAATGAACACTGATAAAATATTCAGTGAAGCCTGAAATTTTTATCTTTTTCTTAAAGAATGCTCTTGAGTGTGTAACTAAAGATATCCTATAATAAAAGTACGTAAAAATGGGTGAACAAAATGAAAGTGTCAATAAAAATAGTCTCTCTGGTGATTTCTAAAGGATGCTTCCTGCTGACCTGGATTTTATTTCTTCTTTAAATATTAATTGTTGATTTGCTGGTTTGAAAGCTTAGCTTTGAGTACCAATAGGTATATGGCTATAAATTTCTTCTTTTTTTTTATTTGAAAGAGAATACTGGATTCTACTACTCCCACGAGGAGTGTTGGGTTTGTGCACTAGTTCCACCTGCATGTAATATGTTGTTAGTACACTTGCTGAGTCTCTATGTCTCATTTTAATACATCATTGTGCTAGAGAAGTTGGTGAGGGAATTTACCATGAAAAATAGCAGAGCAATAAAAAGGAAAAAATAAAGAGCAAAGGCAGCACTTTCCATTCTGAATGTGGTTTTTTTCCTAATCCTGTCTCAATTCCTCACACATCCCAAGGAGGTAGTTTGATATAATGAGAATTATAAACTTTTGCGTGTAACCATTTTTGGTCCTGCGATTTAAAAATGACAGTTTTCAGGAAGATTCTTCGTCTACAAAATTGAGGATAATATCTGTCTTGCAAGGATTTTGTAATGTGTACATAACAGGTACCAGCCATTAAACCATGTATTTTCTCAACTGTATTTATGAAACCACTGGCTTCACCTTTGTTTTTCTACCTATATATATTTCTAACTACTCATTTAAGTATTTGTTTATATGTCGTTAAAGGACCCGCTCCTTTGAAAGCTGTTTTAAATACTTTTAGGAAAAGTTGGAGTAGGCTAGTCATTAATTTATTGCTTCTCAGCACCAAACCCACACTTCTTTGTCCTACTTTGTGCTGGTAGAGCTGGACTCAACAAACAACATTTGTTCTTTGTCAGTGGCTCAATAGTAGGCTCTGTCAACATCGAGCACAGAGGGAGGTTCTGAGGCTGAAGGAAGAAGAAGGAATTTGTTCCTTCTTGGCTTTTGCTTTTCACATGGAGGTGAGTGGCTCAGTTTGTGGTGGGCCCTGCAGGTTTCACTGTATAGGTGAGTGAAAAGTCCTAACCACAGCTCTAAAATCCCCTTAGTGGTCTGAATCTCACTCTCATAGTCTCTTGGTTTTTCCTTTACTTGTTTTCTTATCCACTAGAGGAATCAACTGCTCTCTGTAGCTGCTACTTCTGTTCACCTTAGAGTTCTCTTCTACCCCATCAGTTGCTGACCACATTTTATTATGATTAACCACTAAAGTTAAAGGTTCTTTATTCCCTGTTCAAGTTGCTAGTGTGGCTTCTCTGTCCTGACCAGATTCTGATGGGTATGTAGAAAATAAGTATGGCTGGCAGTATTGGATAAATCCAAAATGACTTTAAAAAAATAAATTTAATGAAATTTAATGAAATTTCAATGGAACTATAAAAATGAATAAGACAAAGTCCCTTCTCTCAAGGAACTCACAGCATAGTTGATTTATTTTATATTATAGAATCATGTTGTGGAGAGAGTGTTTAAAATCAGTTTGCTTATTTTTCATCTTATTTCTGACTTGCTCCTAAACAACTACGGTAGCTCAGCTTTCATTTTGGGCTTTAACACTTTCAGAGACACAACTGCATTTGTGCTGTCACAGATTATTATCCTGTTCCTCCTCATATTGAAATAAAAAGAATTGCCTGTAATTTCCTCTATTAAAACAAATTGTACCTTCTGGTATTAATTAATTCACTATTTATTTACTGGGCACTTTTTATGTGCCAAAAGCTGTTCTAGATCCTAGGGATGCTTTCATGATAAAAATACGAGTTCTCCGCCCTCACTGAACTTTTGTAGAAGCAAGGAAGGAAAGGAGAGAAGGAAGTTCCTGGATTCTATAGTAAAATACATAAACAAAGAAGGTAATAATGAGAAGTAAGGAAATAAACCAGGTGGTACATAGAATGTCTCTGAGGAAAATTGAATGCTCCTTTAGAGAGTGGTCATCAGAGTCCTCTCTAAAGACATCAGGAATGGGTTGGCATATCAGATCCAGTGGAAGCCAGTGTATCTGTACAAAAGTAGGCATGAAAACAAGTGGTACAAGATGAGGGTGAAGTGGTGGCAGGGTCAGATGTTTTTAGGGTTAGCACACAATGGGAAACCAATGAGGGTTTTAAGCAGGGAGTGCCATCATTTGCTTTGAAAAAAACATTTTTTTTTCCCATGAATATTTTGTTTCTATTTATCTCTCTTGTATCATTTCTCTATCTCTTCCCTATTTTCCCAATCCAGAGTTATTTCTCTCCATGTTAAAACTTCTTAGCTCTTTCAATAGTCTTAGCTCTCATGTATGCCTTGGTTTCTTGACATCCTCAGGACTTATTCTATTTACTTCTCTAGATCCCAGAATTATTTTGCATTCTAAATGTGATCTAACCAATGTAGATAAAGGGAGGCTGTCTGCTGATTTGGGTAATATGTGAATACTAGATACTTTTTAATATATTTAGGGGCAAACTCTGCTGTTTTTGGCTTTTGCTTAGCCAGTGCTTAGTTGATTTGGAATACAGTGTAGCCCGATTGTTTTCATCTTATATTTCATTCTTCTAGAATTGATTCTTGAATTAGAATACAGAAGTTTGCATTTTTTTGTTGTTTAACTGTTGTCTTGTTGGTATTATCAAGTGTTTGTATCTTAATTATCTCTTCCTTTGACAGCATCTAGGTATATATGAATTGCCTTTCAGAAATTGTCATAATAAAAATCAAATGTGAATGATATGAAATCTCTTAGTGAACTTTAGAAATTAGCACTAGAATTCTGTCATTGTCAAACTTGTACAATTTCAGTTTCCAAGAATTCTTTAAAATTCCTTCATGTTTTTCCATCTTGGGTTCTCTAAAAAGAAGAAGGAGGAAAGGAAGGAAGAAAGGAGGGAAGGAAGGAAGGGAGGGAGGGAGGGAGGGAAGGGAACGGAAGGGAAGGGAAGGGAAGGGAAGGGAAGGGAAGGAAAGGAAAGGAAGAAGAGGAAGGGAAGGAAGGAAAAGAGAGAAGCAAGTCCCATGATTCTGTGGCAAAATGAATAAACAATTCTCTTGTTAACTTAAATTTATGGCAACATACATCTAGAGCCAGAAGCTGAGGAATAGTTTTGAAATCAATATGGAAGTCTGTGAGAAATATTTCCTATTTATGCTAAGAAAAAAAGTTATATTTGCATTAACAACATCTGAAAAATTGGATAAATGAGTTTAGTTGAAAAATATCTCTAAAAAATTATAATGCACATGAGACTCAGCTTTTTAAAAAAATTGTTTTTATTGCTTTTCCCTTTTGGCAAAAAAAGTGAAAAAAGTCTAGGATGCCACATTGTGGCTATGGAGAACTGGGTTTTCTGTCTTAGGAATGCATTGATCTTACCGGAGACTACGGATACATTTGTGGCTAACATGTAGAATACTGCTTTGAGTTTTATTAGAATTTGTTTTCTCTTATATATGGTTATAACCTAATCACAGAAAATTTTGGTTACTTCGAAGACCTGTTTTCTGTTTGAAAGAATAGTTCTTTGTTTTTGCCAAAAAC